>NW_025920122.1:0-23741 GCF_902686445.1 Sciurus carolinensis | reverse complement strand
AATAGAACATGCCACTAAAAGTCAACCAATTAAGAAAAGCCCAGGATCAGATGGATTCTCAGCTGAGAGTTCTACAAGAATTTCAAAAAGAATTTACACCAATACTCCTCAAATTATTCTATGAAATAGAAAAAAAAGGAATCCTTCCAAACTCATTCTATGAGGCTAAAATCACGCTGACACCAAAACAAGGCAAGGACACATCAAGGAATGAAAACTTCAGACCAATAGCCCTAAAGAACATAGATCCAAAAATTCTCATTAAAATTCTGAAACTCACATACAGAAACATATGAAAAAGACTGTGCAACAGGATCAAGTGGGGTTCATCCCAGGGATGCAAGGTTGGTTCAACATATGGAAATCAATGAACACAATTCATCATATTAACAGATTTAAAACCAAGAATCATATGATTACTCAATAAATGCAGAAAAAGCATTTGAAAAATTCAGCACTCTTCATGTTCAAAACACAAGAAGAACTAGGACTAGTAGGAACATACCTCAAAATCACAAAAGCCATATATGCTAAACAAAGACCAACATTAATTTTAAATGGAGAAATATTGAAAGCATTTCCTGTAAAAATTGGAACAAGACTAAGATGCCCTCTTTCATCTCTTTTACTGAACACTGTCCTTGAAACTCCAGTCAGAGAAATTAGGCAGAAGAAATAAATTAAAGGTACACAAATAGGCAAATAAGAATTCAAACTATCACTATTTGCCAATGATATGATTCTGTATTTGGAAGATCAAAAAAATTCTACCCAAAATCTTCTAGAACTAATAAATGAATTCAGCAAAGTAGCAAGACATAAAATCAATACTCATAAATCAAACACATTCCTATACATCAGTAATGAATCCACTGATAGAGAAATAAAGAACACTACCCCATTCATAGCAATCTCAAAAAACAATACTTGGGAATCAATATAACAAAAGAGGTAAAAGACTTCTACAATGAAAACTACAGGACATTAGAAAAACTTATTGAGAAAGACCTTAGAAGTTGGAAAGACCTCCCAAGCTCCTGGATAGGCAGAATTAATATTGTCAAAAGACCATACCACCAAAAGTGTTACACAAATGTAATGCAATTCCTATAAAAATCCCAAAGACTCTCTTCACAGAACTAGAAAAAGCAATCATCAAATTCATTTGGAAAAATAAGAGACCCATAATAGACAAAGGAATTCTTAGCAAGAAAAGTGAAGCAGGAGGCATCACAATACCAGACCTCAAACTACTACAGAGCTATAATAATAGAGACTGCATGGAATTGGCAACAAAACAGACATGTGGACCAATGGTATAGAATAGAAGACATAGGGACAAACGCTCATGTATACAGGTATCTCATACTAGACAAAAGTGCCAAAAGCATTCACTGGAGAAAAGATAGCTTATTCAAAAATGGTGCTGGGAGAACTGGAAATTTACATGTAACAAAATGGAATCAAACTCTTATCTCTCACCATGCACAAAACTCGACATAACTGTGAATCAAAGACTCAGACAGTAGAACAGACACCCTACTACTGGATGAAAAGGTAGGTCAAAATCTTCACCATGTCCACCTAGGACCTGACTTCCTTAACAAGATTCCCAAGCACAAGAAGTTAAATCAAATATCAATAAATGGGATGGACTCAAATTAAAAAGTATCTTCTCAGCAAAAGAAACAATCAATAACGTGAAAAGAGACTACAGACTGGAGAAAATCTTTACCACATGTACCTCAGATAAAGCATTAATCTCTAGGACATATAAAGAACTCAAAAAACTTAACACCAAAAAACCAAGTAACCCAAAAATAAAAGGGCTAAGGAACTGAATGGATGCTTCACAGAGGAAGATATACAACCAATCAATAAACATATGAAATGTTCAACATTTCTAGCAATTATAGAAATGCAAATCAAAACTAAGATTTCATCTCACTCCAATCAGAATGGCAATCATCAAGAATAAAAATAACAATAAACATTGGCAAGGATGTGGGAAAAAGGTTCACTCATACATTGCTGGTGGGAATGTAAATTGATACAACCATTATGGAAAGCAGTATGGAGAGTCTTCAGAAAACTTGCAATGGAACCACCATTTGACCCAGCATTTATCCCACTCCTCGGTTTATACCCAAAGAACTTAAAATCAACATACTACAGTGACACAGTCACATCAATGTTTATAGTAGCTCAATTCACAATAGCTAAACTATGGAACCAACCTAGATGCCCTTGAGCAGATGAAAGAATAAATAAAATGTGATATATATAATACATATATACACACACAAACACACACATACATACAATGGAATATTACAGAGCTTTAAAGAAGAATGAAATTCTGGCATTTGTTGGTAAATGGATGGTGTTAGAGAATACCATGCTAAGTGAAATAAAGCAAAACCAAAAAAAAAAAAAAAAAAAAACCAAAGGCCAAATGCTTTCTCTGATATGTGGAAGCTAATTCACAATAAGGGTGGGGAATAGGGAAGAATAGTTACTTCATATTAGGTAGAGGGGAGTAAAGGGAGGGGAAGGGGTATGGGGGAATGAATTTTAGTAGAGTGAAACAGATATTATTACTTCATGTACTTGTATGACTGCATGATTGATGTGATCCTGCAATATGCACAATCAGAAAAATGAGAAATTGCACCCTATTTATGGATGATTCTTCTAAATGTATAAATGCATTCTACTGTTATGTACAACTAATTAGAACAAATAAAATTTAAAAAAAATTTTTTAAATAGCCAGCCTCAGCTATAGTGAGGTGCTAAGCAACTCATTGAGACCATGTGTCTAAATAAAATACAAAATAGAGCTGGGAATGTGACTCGATGGTTGAGGGCCTCTGAGTTCAATCTCTGGTTTACTCCCCCTGCCATTTGCTAAAACAGAGGCAAACTTATTTACAACAGAATATATTTGGTGTACGTAAATTGTTTTCCTTAAAATCTGACAACCAAGGTATTTATCAACCCTGGTTTTATGAAGGAAAAAGAAAAAGCAACATTAAAGACAAAAGGAGGGAAAACCAATAGTTTTAGAAAGCAGGAATGTTTCAATTAGGAAAAAGTATTTCAGAAAATAACTAGTAGAAAACATGCATGCTGCAAGATAAAAGATCTGCTGAGTTCAGGGGTCTTTATTGTTATGGGTCAGAGAGTTCCTCAGTAGCAAATCCAACTAGAAGTCAATTGTCTGGACACCCAGATCAATGCTTTTCCCTTTGAGTTGGCAACACTAAATAACAAGGACTTTTGTTTTTGAAGAACATGAAAAATCCTCCCGCCTAAGCTCTCTGATAGAGCTCTAGTCCCCTTGGTAAAAACTATCCTATTTAAACACTCTGAAGTTTGTAGACACATGTGAGGCAGATGTAGAAATTAGTGGACAGGCTAGAGAACTCATATGTGCTTTGAATGGTCCTGCTTTCATACATATATCTCATCCCTTCAGCAAGACAGCAAGGGCTGTGCCATCCTTTTTCACCCTTAATAAATCCTTCATGGAGTTGTTACCCACTAAATGATTAATTCAGGCCTTTGAATGACTGCAGACATATGTAGAAGCATTTGAAAACAATTCCTGGGCATAGTAGGGGTTTACTTCCATCTCAGCTATTTGTTGCTGCATAAAAATCATCCCCAAACTTTGTGTTTTAATATAACAACAAATAACCATTCATTACTTCTCATCATTCTGTGACTGTGTTCAGCTGAGGTGGGAGGGGTGGTTCTGTTCTATGTGTTATACACTGAGATCACACACATATGGCTGCATTCGATCAATACCAGGCTGGAGTTGGAACATCCAAGATGGCCTTTAATCCTCTAGATGACCTCTTCCCTGGCCTCTCAGTGTTTGGGAGTTTAAGAGCCCTGCCCAAATTCCTGATGCTCAGAATAATGAGAAATAATAACTGAGGTGGTTTTTTTATATATAAATAAATTGAGACAATTCTCCACATCCCTTTCCTTCTTTTCTATTTTCCACCCTACCCATTCTATTCTCAGGAACTACTTTGTCACTATCTCCTCCAGCACCCTGTTGGCAAAAGATTCAGGTTCAATTCTTTTCCTTAACTGCTAACTTTACAGATTGCAGAACAGTCAGGACATCCTGCTTATTTGATATTTTAAAAAGGTATGTAGAGGACCTCTAGGAATCAGTGGAAAGTTGGCATCATGACTCTTCGGCAGAAAAGGGTGAGAAGCAAGATGCCTTTCTGTAGTATCTGCTGATATTCTTACCATATCACGTTGCAGCAATTCCATGGTTTCCTTGTGTTCATCCAGTTTTCTGTATTGCCTCCACAGCTAGATGGACACTGTTTAAAGTATTACCAATGGAAGCTACAGTTGGAACAGAAACATGTAGAAATGTCATATTTTTTCTTTTTAACACTATTTCTATTAAGATATAACTGACATGCAAGAAACCATACATATTCAAAATGGTTTGATTATTTTGACATAAATTCAAGAGTAAAACTTTTACCACAATCAAGTAAATAAACACTTATCCCTCCCAGAAGTGTCTTCATACTTCATAGAATAACTCCCCCTCTAGGTAACCACTGATACACTTTCTGTCACTATATATCAGTTGCACTTTCTAGAATTTTACAAAAGTAGAACCAGTGAGTGAGTATACATTTTCAAGTATGGCTCCTTTCACTCAGGATAGTTGAGATTCATTCATGGTGTAGCTACTCAGGATGCTGCATTCTACTGTATGGCCATATCACATTTTCTCTACTTACCTGTTCATGGACATTTACATTGTTCTCTGAATTTTACTATGACAAATAAAACTGTCATAAACATTCATGCATAAGCCGTTATGTGAACTTATATCTTCATTCTCTTCATCATATGCTTTCTCAACATCACAATACCTAGGAAGTGAATGGCTGATCATATGGCAGATCTATGCTTTGATTTCTGTATAAAAAAAAACTGCCAAACCATCTTCTAATATCATCATGCCATTTTCTAATTCCACCAACAGTGTATGAGAGTTCCCATTACTCCATATCCTCACTGAAACTGGTACCACAGTTCTTTCAATTTTACCCATTCTAATGGAAATACAGTGGCATATTGTGATTTTAATTTACATTAAATCTTAACCAACGTAGTTAAGTATTTTTAATTATTTCAAGATCTTCAAACTATGAATACTCTTTAATCTGTATAATTTCCTATGTATATAGAAACAACAATTTTCTCAGTTTAAAGAACATTTTCTAGAGGAACATAAAATCTTTTCTAAATGCCAGGCTTTGAAAGCAAATTTTTAAGAAGCCAGAATTCCAGTAGTAGGTTAATCGCAGTATCTATATAAAGAACTTACTTTCTAAAGTCTCTCTACAATGGTAGGCAGGCTAATTAAGTCCCCAGCTGACTTAACATTGGCTTTAACGTGGTTTACTGCAGAAGTCAACAGAGAAATCTGGAAGGAAAAGGAAAAACAAATAATGAAAACAGAACTTATAGATATGTTTCCTTCACAAACTACATGACTGATCTGATGAAGTCAAAGTACCCTTTCAGTTTGCAGAAGTAAAGAACTTAACATGCCTTGGAGAGAGTTGAGATTCAGGAGGCAGCAATAATACCCCTTTTCCCCTGCCCAATTTAAACTAGGGCCAAAGGGGGAAAGAAAATTTATTATTCTTTATACTAGTCCTGGCAGTTATAAGGTCTAAAATTTTAAATTATCCAAAGGATGCAGTGATTACACACAATCCTTCAATAGCTAGACAAGAAGAAAACTAATGATCAAGGACCACTTCAAGGGTTTTTTTTTTTTTTTGGTAAAATATAATATCCTCAGTTATTTAATTGATTTTTTTCCAGTCCATGTGGGAACATGTTTTATTAAGTAAAAGTCCATCATTACAAAATATAGTCTATAGGAACTATACCTTGACAATTTGAACAACACTTTCAACTACTTAGGAACTTGGTTTTGGGTTAATAATGTGATTCATATTTAAAACTCAGTAACTCTTCCAAAGCACTACTTTGTACCCTGAAGGGGTTCAATAAACGCCACTGACTCATTGACTGACTCAGTGAATGTATTAAAATAGGAACTGAATCGAAATAAAAAGTGGCTTTCCACCTGCTGTGTAGAGGTAGAATTCTAAATAGCTGAACTCTTTCATGGAGACTGGGGAAATTTTTACAACATTCAACTGCAGGTTGCAGAGATAATATTCTAACAAGGTTTGCTGAGTAACTCAAAAAAACTCTTCAAAGATTCTCAAATCCAAACTACTTTCCTATTCCAAATTCTAGGATGAGAATATGGATCTACCAATAGCAATGATATCAACAATGGGCTTATAGAGTAACCACTGGTGTTTCTGGGCACTGCTATAGACCAAGAATTGTGGCAGGCACCACAGGCATATTAGACAAAGCAGAACCAAATACCCTATCATTCCTTCAATAGACGCTTGAACATCTCTGTGCCAAGCACTGCTGCAGACACTGAGGAGACAGTGGCAAATAAGATCTGCTCATAATGGAGTTCTGCTCTAATGGAGTTTTCATCCCAGCTGAAGGTAAAAGAAAAACAAGGGAATCATAAAGTACTAAGTACTATATACAGAAGTTAAACAGAGCTTGTGGAGTGAGCAGCAGCTTGGTCTGGATAAGGCAGTCCAATGAAGAACTTGGGAACTTAGGAATTCAAGTTCTCATTTCCTTCATTCCCCTTAGCACAGGTAAGTCCAGAGACATGACTATTTTTTCATTCACTTTAATACACACATATTTATTAAGTCCTATTACATACTCCCAGTGAATAACACAGATGTCAGGGATCTTATGGTGCTTATGTTTCAGTGCAAGGAGATAAATGATTTTATATAAGTAAAATATCAGATGGTAGACAGCATTAGAAGAAAATTAAAATAAGGTGTCCTGGTAAGAGTGACTGAATAGCTACTTTGGATCAAAGTCAGAGTTCTCTATAGAAATAATTTAAACTAAAAATTAAATAATAAAGAGAAATTAATCATACAAAGATTGGATGAAGTACACTTCAGGGTAGAGGGAACTTCTAGGGAAAGGTGCCATTACAGGAAAGAGCTTGACATATTTAAAGAATAGGAAAAAAGGAAAAAGGTCAGGTGGCAGGACCAAATAATGTGTGTTGGGGTGGGTTGGTGGGTGAGGTGAAACCAAAGATGCAGGAAAGGGCCAGAACAGGCAGGGTTTTGTAAATTGGAACAAAGCTATGGATTGTAATTAAGCTGTGGCAGGAAGAGGTATAAGCAGAATCATTATGTGACTGGATATAACTTGTAAGATGACGACTCTTAAACTCTTCTGTAGACATATGGAAACCAGGGAGAAAGCAATTGGAGTAGTCTAGGTAAGAGATAATGGTGGTTTGAACTTCAGTGGTAGCAGAGGAAGTGGCACAAGTTGTGACTGATGTGATTTGCTGGGAACAGGTGAGAAAGAGGAATTAAGGAATACCACCTCAAGAAGCTGAGAGAGAAGTCATATTAAAGAACTGATTAAGCACCTTTTCTGAAGGAAAAGTTAAGTTTTAAATAAAAAAATAAAACAGGCATTCTTTCTAGGTTAGAAGGATGACAGCAGCATTGGGGAATGGATAGGGAACAATAGCATGAATAGGCTCAGGTACTTTTTCTACATAGTACTTCTCAAGGTAATGACTTCTTTGTGTGATTATTTGATTAAGATTTCTCTCCTCCACAAGACTGTAAGTTCCATGTGATCAAGGACCATGTCTGCTTATCTTCCAGGATATGTTTGTCACAAAGACATGGATTCAATAAGCATTTACTAAATAAATAAATGGCTGAGAGCAAATACTCTGTGTCTGGGATGAACACTCAGTTGGTTAGTCACAGAATAGGGGGAGAGGCCAGGAGGCAGGAGATAAGGTTAGGTAAGTAGTTAACTTATTTTTCTCATCTATATATCATCTATATATCAACAAACTACTGATTAACAACCATATCAGAGGAATGTGTGGTGGTTCTAATAAATGTTTACAAATTCTTTGATAGTCTTCTCTTCCCTTCCCCTGGAGTGTGTCCTGGACTAAAATGACTTGCTTTTAGTGAACAGAATAAAATGGAAGTGAGAGTCAGCATTTTTGAAAACTAGTTATACATAAAAGGCATTTTTATTGCTTCCCCTTGCTTACTTGGATCACTCGTTCTGGGAATGCTAGCTGCCATATTGTGAGGACATGTAAACATCCCCCAGGTTGAAGTCTACATTGGGAGGAACTGAGATCTCTTGCAGATGGTCACCCTCTTACCCTAGTTAGGCCTTCATATGTTAAAGCCGTGGCTGACATCTTCACTGCAACCTTAGAGATGGTAGTCAAAACCACTCTGCTAAACTACTCTCCAATTCCTGACTACGGAAATTCTGAGATAAATTCTGAGTGTTTGTAGTTTTAAGCCACTAAGTTTTGGGATAACATGTAATCCAGCAAAAGATGACTAATACAGGTCATGAGGATTGATTGACATATATAACTAAAGCATAGCACCTGGTACAAACAAAACATCAAATAACCAACAGTTCTTTTAGTAGTCCAATTTAGTGAGCACCTAGGTAATTGTCCATAATTGTTCCCAAATATTCAGACCACTCATCAACATCCTAACTCTAAAAACAAGAAGGTGAGAAACCTCAACCCACAGAGGGATTCTCAGCAAGCTATAAACCTCTATAGAGTAGCAATTACATTAAGAAAGTTTTCACCCAGGTCTTTAAGAAGACATGAATAATATTTGAAAAAGACATAAGGAAAAAGGCATTCTCAGGCACTGTTCATGGGAGTATAAATTGGAAAAGGTGTGTTAAAAAGTTTTCATGGAATATCCTCCAAAATTTGAAATGTTTATATCTCTTATTTAGCAATTTCATTACTAGAAAGCTGTCCTGAATATTATTGCTTATGTATTCAAAGATATATACACAAGGATATTAAGGACTTCCTTATATGTAATAGCAAAGCACTAGAAACCAACTAAACCTCTATCACTAAAGATGTATGTAGATACATGCATTGAACAAAGCAAGCTATAGTCCAACACATATCAAAAGACCCCATTTATTCATTTCACACACACGTGCTACCTCAAAAGCAAATACATATTAAAATCTATTATGATTTTCTAAGTACACAGGAAGACAAACGGAAAGATGCAGCTCATATTATTGATGGTGAACAAAATACAGGGGCAGGGAACACAAATGTGTGTGTATGTATGTGTGTGTGTATTTGAGAGAGAGAGAGAGAGAGAGAGAGAGAGAGAGAGAGAGAGAAAGAAAAACAGATCAGGGTACAAACAGATGGGAACTGAAATAGAGTGTCTATATAGGAGTTCTATATGTATTTTATTATTTAGATTTTATATAAGTATACATTCATATATTATTTATGAATGATTTAAATAGACAAAAGATGAGAAAAAATACACACACATGAAAAAGATACCACATAACTTTTGAAGGAGTTGAATGGGTCTCCTCAGCTGCCCCTTTCTTCCATGTCCTATATTGGACCTTCTGAGATCTGAGCATGTCCAACCACAAAAAGGAGAACCAATTCCTCCTCCAAGTATGATTTTATCAGTGCCCCATCATCAAAACCAATTTTATGGGTAAAAACATAGTTACTCTAAATTCCCTATCAATTATGTGATTACCTTTTGGTCATCAAAAGGAGCAAATACCTTCCCATGACAACTGGTCTTCTAAAAGAACAATAAAGTTCTCTCAGTAGTGATCTAGGTAGAAACTATTGTCCCAGATTATACAACATCCTGAGGTTAGAGCAGAACTAGTCAGAAGTAGCTCAGGAATGATAATGGCCTCACAAAACACCACTGTGATTATTTGGCAGGTGTGATTTCACCCAAAACCAGAGAAGTAGCTAGAAGTCAATGCAAGTAGAGTTAGGTGAGGCATTGTTTCCCCTTTCTCCATACCACAAACATTCTAGGCCTAGTGTTTTAGTTGCATCACTGAAAGAATATGCTCTGAAGAGCTGACCATTAACTCTACAGTTGCTTAACAAATTCACAACTTATTACTCACTTAAAAGACCTGGATTGGGGTTGAGGTTGGGGTTGGGGCTCAGTGGTAGAGTGCTTGCCTGGCACATATGACACACTGGGTTTGATCCTCATCAACACATAAAAATAAATAAATAAAATAAAGGCATTATCCATGGGTTGGGGATATAGATAAGTAGGCAGAGGACTTGCCTTGCAAGTACAAGGCTCTGGGTTCAATCCCCAACACAGTGCAGGGAAAAAAAAAGTATTGTCCATCTACAACTACAAAAATAAAAACAAAAACAAATCCTGGATCACACATCACACATGCTCAGTCACTAAGACTCAGCTATATTCCTGTAAAATACAAGGTTCAATTCCATCATATATAGCCTTCCTCTCTTCAGGGGACTAATGCCAAAATCTCTGTGAAAACTATAGCAAAGCTATGTGTGTACCTGGACAGGACAGAAGAAGTGCATCCTCCCATTACTATCTTGAAACTGCCCTGTCTTCTAATAGGTGTATTCTAGAATGTGAGATTTGATCAAGCATTACAGAACTTATCACTAAGTCACATTTTGCAGTGTGAAGAGTCTAAAAAGTAGAATTAAATAGAAAGCATTAGGAAAAAATTCACACTTCAGCAAAAGATCAGTCATGACTTTCGTGCATATTACATGACTTTTCATTAGCAAAATTAAAAATAGCCACTGTAGATCATTGGCTTAATAGATCACTTTATAATTTTTTTTGCTTTGGTGTTAAAATTGTGTTCTTTAAATACTAAGCAAAAAAGTTACTAAAACGGACAATCTTCAATGGTGAATGAGTGTGAGTAGAAACACTCCTAGCAGGTACCCAATGTCTTATCCTTTCAACTTTATCTACCAAGCATCTACTGAATCCTGAAGTGGACATAAAATGGGAGGCAGAATGGGAAATGGCAAAGAGGATCCCAAGGCTTATTTTGATGGTAGCACTACTATACAGTTGTGTGATCTTCTGCCAAATACTTAACGTCATTGATCCTTAGTTTTCTTATCAGTAAAATGGAGCTATCACTTTCTAATTTATAGGGCTATAGAAACAAAGAAAGAAGCTCACAGATGCAGTGCATCTCTTAGTGGACTGCACAAAGAGAATACCCAATGAATGGCAGCCATCATTACCTGCTAAACCTACCACCATCATCACCATCATTTTTATAATCTTGCTTAAAACTCAAATACAGTGTATAAGCTTCTAGTGCAATTAGATATACATGCGAATAATGGTCTCACACACTCACATATTTGTCTCAGGTTAACCTCAGGAACTCACACAATACCCTCACAGTGTCCTCTGACACTTATATAATATTCCCACTGAGGCATCTGATATAGAAATAAGACTATCACTGTGAGCTCTGACACTCAGGTTATATCCTCAGTGGGACATCTGACACTACATTATACCCACACTGTGGTTTCTGACACACAATATCCTCAATGTGGCATCTGACACTCACATAATATCTTCACAGAGACCTCTGAAGCTCATATAATATCCTCACTGAGGCTTCTGATACTCACCTTATACCTCACTATGTCATGTGAGACTCAGAACATCCTATGACCCTGAGTCACATTATATCCTGAAATGTCCTCTGATACTCACATAGTATACACTGTGACCACTTTCACTCACATAATACTCTCACAGTAGCTGCTTTCACTGACCTAAGATCCTCAATATGACCTCTGACACTCACAAGACTACCCTCACTTTTACCTCTGCACTTACCTAATACCTTAACTGTGGTCTATGACACTCACATAACATACTGCCTGTGACCTCTGATACTCATATAATAAACTCACTGTGGCCTCTGACACTCATATGTGACACCAAACTAATATCCTCAATGTGACCTCTGACACTCACAAGACTACCCTCACTTTTACCTCTGCACTTACCTAATACCCTAACTGTGGTCTATGACACTAACAAAACATACTCCTTGTGACATCTGATACTCATATAATAAACTCACTGTGGCCTCTGACACTCATATAATAATCTACTGTGACACCAAACTAATATCCTCAATGTGACCTCTGTCTCTTGCATAATAACTTCATTCTGATGTGTCACTCATCTAATAGCCCCACATGGCCTGTGTCACTGACATAGTGTCACTCATCTAATAGCCCCACATGGCCTGTGTCACTAACATAATGCCTTCCATGTGACATCTGACAATCATATTATATCCTCCCTGTGATCTCTGACTTTCGAAAAATACCCTAATGTGGGTACAGACACTTTCATTGTATCCTCACTGGTGCCTCTGAATCTCACCTAATACCCCCTCACTTTGGCCTCTGGCATTCACAAAATATCCTCACTTGACCTCTGACTCTGACATAAATCCTCATTGTGACCTCTCAGACTCAAATACTATTCTCTTTGTGACCTCTGACACACAGTATCTCCACAGAGGCCTCTGACATTCACAAAATATTCTCACCTTATATGTCACTATTACATATGACACAGAATATCCACACTATGACACTGATAGTCATATAATAGCCTCACTGTAACCTCTGGCAGTCACAGAATAACTTTAGAGTGGCCTCTGACATTCACAAAATATTCTCACTGGGACATCTGACACATAATACTCTCATTGCCTCTGACACTGAAATCATATCCTCACTGTGGACTCTGACACTCACAAAATATCTACACTCACATAATGTCTCCACTATAGCCTCTCACACTTGAACAAGAAATTCACTGTGACCTTTGACACTGACATATTTACTGTGAATTCTGACACTTCATTGTACTTTAACTGTGCTCACTGACACTCACATAATATCTTTACTGTGGCCACTGACACATAATACCCTTATTGTGACAGAATTCTGAGTCACATAAAAACCTCACTTTGACTTCTGACACTGATGTCATATCCTCACTGTAGCCCCAGACACTCCTATAATACCCTTCTGTCCTTACACTCACAAAATAAACACAATGTGAGTTCTGACACTCACATAATAACTTCACTGGGACCACTGACACTCACATAATATCCTCAGGATGACCACTGACAATCATTTAATAACCTCTGTGTGGCAACTGACAGGGGTAATATCCTCTCTGTGGCCTCTGACACTCATAAGATACCCTCAATGTGGCCTATGACACTCATAATACTTTATCTATGGCTTGTGACACACAATATCCTTACCTGACTTCTATCATCACATAATATCCTGTGATCTCTGACACTCAGGTAATCCCCTCCATGTGATGGCTGATAATACTCACTAGGACCTCTGACATTCACATAATACCATCAATGTGATCTTGTAAACTCACATATTACCCTCACAGTGACCTCGGACACTGACAACATATCCTTCCAGGGATCTCTATCAGTGAAATAATACCCTTGGTGTAAAATCAGGCACAATCATAATACCCTCAATGTGGCCCCTGACACTGATAATATCCTATTTTTTTTCTGATACTCACAAATTTCCTCACTGTGGCCTCTGACATTCAATAGTATCCTCACATGGCTTCTGTCATGCACATAAAACCCTCAGTGTGACCACTGACAATAACCTCACTGTGATTTCTGACACTGATATTATATCCTCCTGGGGCCTGTGATATACACCGTATACCTCATTATGGCATGTGACACTCACAGAATATCCTGCGACTCTGACAGCCACAAAATACTCTGTGGCCTGACACTGAAAAATATCCTCATTTGGTCACTGATACTGATATAATACCTCACACTGACCTGTAACCCTCACTCTGACCTCTGACACTTACATAATACCCTAATTGTGTTCTATGACACTAAGATAACATCCTCAAAGTGATCTCTGACACTATAATACCCTCACTGTGACCTTGGACAAATACATAATACCCTACTGTAGCCCCTGACACTGACATAATATTCTTACCTGACATCTGACACTCAAAGAACACCTTCACTGTAACCACTAACACTTACATAATGCCTTCAATGTGGTCTGTTACACTCACTTAATATCATTGTGACCTCTGACACTCACATAATATCCTCACTTGTCCTGTCTCACATTAATACCCAGAGTGTGACCTCTGACAATGACATAGTACCCTCTGTGGCCTCTCTTACTGCCTTCATGTCCTTACTGTGATCTTCTGACACTCACATAAGACACTGGCTGATGTGGTCATGGACACTTTCATTTTATTCTCTCTGGTGCCTCTGATACTCAACTAATACTCTCACTTTGGCACGTCACACTCACATAAGATCCTCACTGTGAGCCTGATATTCATATAATATCCTCACATGTCATTTGAAACTCAATGTCATCACTGTGACCGCTTATATTCACAATATCCCCTCACTATGGCCTCTGACACTCACAAAATATCCTCACTTGACCTATCACTGACATAATACCCTCACTGTGACCTCTGATACATAACTTGAATGTGACCACTGGTACTCACATAATATACTATGTTCTGTGACAGTCATATTATATCTTCACCTGATATCTGATACTCACCTAGAACCCTCACTGTGACCTCTGACATTGCCTCTGGCACTCACATAGGATCCTCACTTTGGCCTCTGATTCTGACATACATCCTCATTCTGACCTCTGACACTCACATACTACATTCAGTGTGACATCTGCCAGGAGCAATACATCAAATAGAATTTATATTGACTTGATATCAATAAAATTTACATCAATGAATCTATATTGATGAAATGATGCTGATGAATCCACATCTATGAGATGATATCAGTGAATCTACATTGATGTAATAATATCAATGATCTACACTGATGAATCAATATTGACAATCTACACAGAAGAACTGATATCAATGAATCTACATATATGTATCGATATTGAGATCTACAATGTTGAATCAATATTGACAATCTACATCAAAGAATACAAATGGATCTACACTGATGAATTGTATCAATCTACTTTGATGAATTGATCTCAAGGAATATATCCTGATGATCTACTCTGATGAATCCACATCATTGAATCTACATCTATGAATCAATATTGATGAATGTACATATTAATTGATATTGATGATTTACATTGATAAATCAATATAGATGGATCTACAGTGAAATATTGTTATCAATATATCTACATCAAGGTATTTTTATCAATATTTACCTAGAAGAATCAAAACTGATGGGTCTACTTTGATGAATCTGTACCAATGAATCACCACCAATTAACTGATATGGATAAATCAATATCTTTGAATCCACATCAAGGAGTTAATGTCAATGAAACTAAATGATGAATCTATATCAATGAATCCACATAATTGTATCTGTATTGATGAATCTACAATTATAAATTGATAGAGCTGAATATACACCAATGAATCAATACCCATGAATGATGAAGCTACATTGAATATAAATATTGATGATCTCTGTTGAATCAATATTGATTATTGATACATCAATATCTATAATCTATGTGATGAAACAATGGCAATGATCTACATTGATAAATTGATATCAATGTGTCTATTTCAATGAATCTGTGTTGATGAATCAATATTGATGAAATCTACACTGATGATCTACTTAGATGAATACATCAAATTGATATCAATGAGGTACACTGATGATATCAGTGTTCTACACTTATGAATCAATATCAAGGATCTACATATTTGAATTAGTATTGATGAATCTACATCAATATATTGATATCGATGGATCTACACCAATGAATCAATATCAAAGAATGTTCATCTATAAATTGATACTGAAGAATCTACATTGATGTATTGATATCAATGATCTACAATGATGAATTGATATAGATGACTGAGTATAGTGAATCAATATTAATGATCAACAATGATCAATCTATATCAATGATTTATATCAATGAATCGATATTAATGATCCACCTCAATGAATCTATATTGATGAATCAATATCAATGAACTTACATTGATATTGATGAACCTACACTGATAATCTACTTCAATGAATCAGCAACAATGCATCTACTTTGATGAATTTATATTGTTGAATCCACATTGAAGAAGACTTTGATAAATCTATATGGGTGCATCTACATCAAGAATCGATATTGATGATCATTGATTAATGATATTGATGATCAACATTGATGAATTGATATTAATGATCTACAAGGATGCATCAATATCGATAATCTACATTCATGAATGGATCTTGATGATGTACATTTTTGAATCTATATTGATAACTCAATATCAAGTCTATATTGATGAAGCAATATCAATAAATCTACATCAATGAATCTATATAGCTAAATTCATACTGATGAATCTGCATCTATGAAATGATACCAATGAATCTACACTAATGAATTGATATAGATGAATCTAGAGTGATGAGTCAATATTGATGAATCAATCTTTAAATCTACAGCACAAGAACTAATGGTGAATGGTAGGAAAATATTCTAAAAGTACAAAATTTCAAAAATCACTTCATTTTCCTTGACACTGCAATCCTTTAAAAAAAATTCTAGAACTTCTGTAAGTATTAGAGAGCCCAACAATCTCATGATTTTTGACATCCAATTAGAATGTATGGGGGCTGTTCATTTAGCAACGTTCAAAACTCCAAACTTCCCAACTCTCATTAGCCTATGAACCCTGACTGTGGCTACAGCCTGGAGCCCAGCCCTGGTTCACACCTGTTGGGCCCTTTGGCTAAGGAACACAAAGCACTATCTTCTAAAGAAGCAACAGTTGAAACAAACTACCTCCAGGTCAATTGGAAACACTCAATCTTGTTCACAGATAAGAATCTTCTTTCTTCAGACATAAAGGATTAATATTTCATCTGGAAAATTTACTAGAACATCACACACAAATACTAAGTTCCAATAAAAATTTATTAAAAGAACAAATGAGAAAAAGTATGAGTTCCCTGTTAAGAAACCATTCCAAAAGACATCTTTAGGTCTCCAAACTTTTTATTCTATTGCATACACATAAATCAAACTATGCCAGAGTTCAGCAGTGAAGGGAGGAAGTGATCAAGGTCACTGAGGAAAACTAGTGTTTCAGAGAACTACAGAAGGTGCATGGAAAAACAGGCACTACTTGCTTGCTTTAAATAAATTAAGAACACTTTCAATCAGCAAAGAAAAGGGAAATCTCATGATCAGATGCTCTAGAAAGGCAAAAAGCAGTAGCTTCTTGGTGAATCTGTTCCTACTGGACACATGGCTGTTCCTTGGGCTACAAATTCCTTAACAGGAAATAAAGGTTGATACAAATAAAGGTTGAGGTGACTGTTGTTGGTCCATGGCCTCCAAAAGAGATTCCTACTTCCAAAATCCTAGAACGGTGCCTGCTGTATGATTTTCACCACTAATGGTGTGTCAGAGCACAACTTCTCAAAGGCCAGCATGGACACAAATCTCCAGCAGGGCAGGAAAGACCAGAGCCCTATAACAGATATTCTGAACAGGGAGAGGGCCACAAATTTGCATGTCTAACAGGATTGTCCAAGGGCAAACCATGCTTGAACTGAAAGGGCCTCAAGTGCTTTGGCCTGGGTCCTAAGGACTCTACAATCTCTGAAGTTGGTCACAATGCTCCCTGGAAACCCTCAGGGAATCAAAAGAACAACTACTTCCAAGGAATGCAATAGACTGAACTTTCCCACAACTGGTCCTCACACGCTGACGGATATGTTTTCTGAAGAAGACAAAACCAGGCAAAGAGGTGGAGGTGCTAAGGGAGATAAGATTCCAGGTACTGCAAGTTGAGCTTTATCAACAGCCCATTCTCTCACCTGAGACAGCCTGTGTCCTCCGGGGTACTAAAGAAAGAAGTGACTGGTGAGTGAACCTACAGCCTGTGCTGAGCCTGTGCTGAAAAACCTGCCACAGGAAGTTTTTCTGCTAGAAAGAAATGATACATTCCAGAGTTCAGCAACAGAAGGCCCAGGGAGGGAAGGGTGGCTACCTGGGGCAGGTACCAGGGCTGCAGAAGGGCTGTGATTCTGAGACAGTATTTCCCCTGTTCCTCCCAGGGGGAACACTGGCGCCTGGGGAACATCACCAGAAAAAAGGAGGGAGATTCAGGGCAAATAGGACATGGTCATTATAGTCAGATTCCGGTAAGAACAAGGGGTATGTGAATATTTAAGGTGGAGGGTGGGTTCAATCCCTGCTTGGGGGTATATGAAAAACAAGCAACATGAATGAAACCTGAGTTTTATCTTAAGAGCAACCCTGCTTACTGGTTAACCCCAAAAAAGAGGACCCTCTGAGCTCTGCAGGGAAGTCCTGGTATAAGAATGTATCAACCAGGACACCCTGAACATCCTTTCTGTGACCCAGAAATGATATGGAACATGAGTTTCTAGCTTGTGTCTCTTCATTTTTGGGAAAATCATCTTCAGTGAATCATCACTATATTCCCCAAAATGTATACCTCTTGGGTTGGAAATGCCTCATAAAGAAAATATATTTCACCACAAATTAAAGCATTACACAGGAGGGAAACAATTTTCCTCTCTTTAAGCTTGTTGCATTTTAAAATGGAATTGACCTATTTTTTCAGCTACATCTTCCAATTGAATACTTTTATGCCACTAATATTTGTTTTTTATTGATATCTAGAAAACACGTTAAGATGTATCATTTTCAGAAGAATAAACCTAAATATTTTCAATTAACATTATTTCTACTACAAAAAAAGCCTGTAAGTCACAAAACATGTACTATAGAGAAAGGATGATACAATCCTATTTGGCTTCACATAAATGCCTTAAAATATGGTTCCAACTTCTCTTTTTTTTTAAACAGTGCTCATTTTCTTTCAAATTACTTCAAAAAATGAAGGTCTCTCTGATGTTAATCATGTGCACACTTCAGCTTATACTTCAAAGAGTCTTCCTCTCCTGGAAAGTGACTTCTGTATTCAAATCATGGAAAGCTACTTAGATAAAGAGGTGGGGATGATTAAAAGGAGCCAGATTCAAATTTATACCTTAAAAAAAGCAGAAGCAGATGTCAAGTGACTCATCTGTGTATATTTTAGGAATGAGTTAAGATATGCATGTGCATTTCATCAGGACATGTAAAGAATCCCCAACTTTTTACTGTGGCTATTATCAGTGAAAACTGTAGAAACTGAGAAAAGAAAACAAAACAAAAAACTTTAACTTACATTCTGGTGTTTTATGCTAGACACCATGACTCATTACAATTGATCTAACCTCTTTAATGAGATGAAGAAAGTATTTCTCCATTTAGAAACAATTCAGAAATTTTAGAAACGAAGGCAGATCATATATATTTCATCATATAAAATCAGCAAAGAAAGATAAAGTAGTATTTTTTTCATTTACTACTAGAGCAGTAAAAACTTCAAGTTCTCCAAAATGTCTCCCCACATTTTCGTTTTGAGACTATCACTGTCTTGAACTCATAGGCTGAGGTGATCCTCCAGTCTTCAAAAACACTGCAAATTCTTCCTGATCCATCAAAACTTGATTGAAAAGCTCACTCCATGTTAGGAGTCAAGCATCTTTCTATGTCCTGGAAACAAAGAATTGATGGGTACAGCACTGTCATGGTCCCCCAGAAGCCCCCAATTCACTGAGAAATACTTTTAAGGAGTTATGCCTGGGTTAGATTTAAAATATTGGGGCTGGGTGTGGAAGCATATTAGAGGGGCTGGGGATGGACAGGTTTTGTGGGTAAGGATGTGTGTTCTGCGGGAGCATGGTGTGTTTTGTGACTGCTGGAGTGCAGAAAGATTCTTACTTCCTAGAGGATGTAATGTTTTAATGATCCTTCACCTCTGTCCCTGGAAACAGGAAAATCTATTTTGTATGGTGGATACATTCTCATGGGCCAAAAAGAAATTGAGAGGAGAAATTTAAGTAGAAATCCCAGACTTCTCACTTGTTTCATCAGGAAATGATATTATCTTCTAACAAATTACACAGTACACTGTGTAAAGCAGTAGACATATATTGATTTCCCATAAGGTATCCACCAAAAATTCTAACAACCCATGTAAATACACGTGATTTCTGTAACAACTACTCTGTGAACCAGGGTCACAATGACAGATTTTTTTACAACAAATCCTGATTCCTAGAGTTATTCTGACAATGTCACTCTTTGATTAAATAAACATGTCAAAGCATCTAGTGAAGTATTCAGTTATACCATGGATCAAATCACATCTCTTCTGCACATGATGAAGTTAACAGTTCATAATAATGACCAAAAAACAGCAAGCCTACATAATACTAATGATACATGGGAGCCATCTGACAACGCAGTAGAGACTTAAAGCCTAAAAGTAATCAACGGTCACTGAATTAAAATGGGGTTGTGTTTGTATGATATCCACCTACAATGACAGAAATCCCCACCAGGTGGAGTTGCATCAATTTTCACTTTGAAAATTTCTTAGTTTCTTGTATTCCCCAATTACTTTTATATCTGTCCAGATTCTGATTGCACTGAAGTAATTACCCTCTCAAAATTCTAATGTAACTGTTTATAAAGCAAGAAATATAGAAGAAGTCAATCACTTAAAGTTTTTAAAAAAATTAGCTCGCTCAAAAAACCCAGAGCAGTTCAACAGAAAGAAAAAAAAAAGACTCAATTAAGTCAGACAAGGAAGGACAAAAACTTCCAGAAGTAGAAGTGCAACAGTCTGAACTCTGAGAGATCTTCATACTTCCATCAAATTCCACATTGCTTTTTTTTCTTTTTCCAAACCACCACCAATACATTTCTTTGAAGGAAAAAGGGTCAAAATTTATCAACTTTTATACTGGGTAGGAAAAGGCAGACACACTGTTCTAACTTCTGGGCATTCACAACAGCACAGGCAACCAGATCTGGCAAGGGAGACAAATTCTAATTAGTTACATGATCTCTCACTCAGAGAAAGGGGCTCTTGCCCTATCACAGAAGTAGCACTGAGAAAAACAAAGGTAGAACACAGCCACAGCCGCCTAGCACAGTCCTCACCAAGTCAGTGCCTGGTTGAAGATGGGTGCCCTGTGTACCAGGCAGGAGAGGGATGCCCTAGCTGAGTCGAGGCATCTGGAGGGTGGGTCTATTATCCAGTGCCCATTCAATGCAGGCCTCCACTGTCCTGGTCCTCTACACAGGCCGACTCAGCAAAATTGGGAAGAAAGGGAATTCTACATAATTACCCAACCCACTATTCCCTCTCAAGGTAACACAGCTTACCCAACCCACTCGGTACAGGCCTCCCCACCCATCCACACCCCCACCTCATTTGGCTTATTACTGCCACTCAGCACTTTATTTTAATGTCATTCCCACCCTCAAGGAACAAGTTTTCAGCTTTAAAAATTGACTACTGGTCTGGCGGTAAGGTATCTAAGGTGATCCCTGCCCCATAATGAGTTGTGCTCTCATATAATTCCCTCATTTAAGTGCAAATGGAATCTCTGACTTGTCTCTAACTAATGGACTATGGTGAGGGTTGATGGGAAGTCATTCCCTAGATTAGGCTACATTGTCTGGGTACTGATTTGGTGATCAGAAAAAGAGTAAGAGAAAACTGAAACAATTAATAAGGACATTCCCCCCAAAACTTTGCACATATCCAAATCCACCTTCAAGCCTCGCACCTCAGTTCCCATCTAAGGAAATCACTACTGCCAGCAATGCCTTAAAAATTCTTCTACACCATCTATACATCAGCAAGCAAATACATGCACAAGGATATATTTTTCTCCCTTTCAAAATGTTATAAATGCCAGTGATTAGGGAGGTTGAGGCACAAGGATCATAGTTTGAGGCCAACCTCAGCAACTTAGCAAGGCCCTCAAAAGTAAAAAATAAAAAGGACTTGGGATGTGACTCAGTGGTAAACTGCCCCTGGATTAAATCCTCAGTACCAAAAAGAAGGAAAAAAAGTAACAAATGAAAGCATATTAAGCATATCCTTCTTCATCCTTTTCCCTTTATCTTAAATAGGATTTTGTCAGTATACATAGAGTTCACTCTCCCTTTTAATGACTGCAGTGAACTCCACCATATGTATGTACCATGATGTTTTTTAATCCATTTCTGACTAAAGGGAGAAACATTTAGACAGACATTAGACAGCTTTAGGTTTGCATACTTATCATACCACATCAAGTAGAGCCAATTCCAACACATGGAATTTTGACTGGTCAAAGGACATGTATATTGGTAATTCTGCTAGACCAGTTTTACCAATTTATACTCCCATAGGCAAGCAGTGTGGATGCTGCTCTCCTCACCTCCTTGCCAAGCCAGACATTATCAGGATGACATCAACCTTTTTTTTATATTCCAATGTAAGCTCTCTACTCACAGGTCAGTCTCCTCACCATCTTCAAGCTCCTCAGGTAAATCTGAAGTCTCCCCAGAGACAGTGGGTTCCTACCTGGATTGTGAAGGACACATAGGCTTTGTACAGAAAACAAGGAGTCCCACAAGGGCGGTGAGGACGGGCAGTATGCTGGGACAGGAAAGCACAGGACATAGTTGGTGGCAGGCTAGTTGGAGGAAAGGAAAATAATGACTGACAAAGTGGGGCCCTCACATGGAAGGAGTTAGAGGGTCAGTGGACAGAGCACTAGATTGAGGGTTAGAATGTCCACTGCTGGTACTTGCCCAGTGGTCTTGAAAAAACTACTTTATCTGGGCTCCAGTTTCCTCACCTGAGAGGTCAATCCTGAAACCACTTTCTGTAGTTATAGAACTGTGTGTTCAAAGTAAATTTTAGTGTCAAGACTAATCTCAAACAAGCAGAATGAGGGGTGCCAACAAACTGTTGGGATTATGCGAAGTATGATTGGAAAGCAAAGCCTAGGTAGGTGAGGTCTTCTTCAGTTCCCAAAACTATACCAACTCCATGTTAAATGGACCTTTAGCCTTCATTTCTATTCTGCTTGACTAAAACTCATTCACTCAGTCAACACACATTCTCCAAGTACCTACGAAGTCTAGGATACTGTTGCAGGAGTGTGGGAAACAGGTTAGTGGTACAAAGACTCTTCCTTCTGAGGTTCAATTTCTATTTGGAAGAGAAACAGAGAAATTAACCAAGAGATGTATGTGTCACAGTAATGAGGGTAGGAGGGAGAAGTATAATGAGTGGGGAGAGACCACTCCACCCACAAAAACTCACCCAGCCCAGGCAGAGCTTCCACTTAGCCCTTTCAGATCCATATTTTCAGAGATCACTTGTCTCTTCTCTGAAATTCTGCAGCACTTTGGATCATATGTAATTGCCTGCTGCCTATTAGCTATTTTAAGGTACTGGTCCTGTCTTGCTTGGGCCATAAGCCTCTTGGGGGACCACTTCTATATGGGATAGCTATCCCAGGGTTGCATTTCTGCTGGTTGCTGTAACACTGCTATTTTAGAATTGCAAATGCATTATTAAGCCTTTCTTCATTTTCCCAACAGAATGGACTAGAATTTTTAAGTAAAAAAAATTACATGAAAAGAGCAGAATCAAAGGAACAAACTCAAAAAAACTGGATATGATAAAAAGTAACAACCTCCAGGTAGAGACCAGAAATTTGTGATAGAAGCTA
>NW_025920121.1:1959846-2174612 GCF_902686445.1 Sciurus carolinensis | reverse complement strand
ACTATGACCAAGTGATCAAACACCTAATTCATTGAAATCACTGCTTTTCAAGTTTCTGTTATACCTGGTCTCAGTTCTTCATTAATATGTATCCAATGCTGGGGGAAATTTTTCAGTATCTCTACAGTCCTTTATGAGTTTTAATTCCTGTCAATATTTTGCCTCTTAGGAAAGGGTCACTGTGTCTTCTAATGCTATCTTACCATGCTCGAAAGGCAGTCTTCAGTTCAGAGTCTGAAGGATGGAGAACATGCTGAGTGCCAGGAGGGAGAAAGAGCTCATCCCACTGGAGCTAAGAACAAAACCGTGCGTCTCCAGCCTTTTAGGAAAACTCAGGCTCAAAGGACTTCTCTTGAGACATCTTCTCACCTCCTCCAGGTGCCCATCTGAAGTCTGATAGAGGCTCATTCTTGGGCTGCATAGACCCAAGTTCTCTTCTGCCCATTACTAGTCATGCATCCCCTAATTTCTTCCCACATTAAGACCTATTCACATCTTTAGTGGTCTGAAGATAGTGATGTATGTAGAGCACCTGGCACAAAAGCCTTCCATATAATGTTATGCAATGTATTTCTTCCACCTTAGGGGTCCTGAATGCTTAATTTTATCCTTTTATCAACTGGATCAAAATGTTGGGCATGGGGAAGGTGGTTGCCTGATAGCATGACATTTTCTCCCAGCTTTGTGCTCCTACAAACAACTCTGATGTGTAGAAGAAAAAAGCTTCAGGGAACATGCAAAGATTGGAAAGGGCAGTCCACACCAGGAGATAGGAGTGAAGAGTGAGCATAACTGAAGCTCAGAGAAGTCAAATGAGATGATTATTTTATAGAGAAACAAATGCAGATGCAGACTGAGATTTCTCTGCCACTGGGAATTTGGGGGCAGTTCACCCTTCCCTTACTCTATATAGTCTGAATCTTACTCTGCTATAGTCTGACTCTGTGCTGGCTTCTTTTTTTTATTTATTTTTTTTATTGTAAACAAATGGGATACATGTTGTTTCTCTGTACATGGCATAAAGGCATACCATTTGTGTAATCATAAATTTACATAGGGTAATGCTGTTTGATTCATTCTGTTATTTTTCCCCTCCCCCCACCCCTCCCACCCCTCTTTTCCCTCTATACAGTCCTTCCTACCTACATTCTTGCCCCCCTCCCTAACCCTAACTCTAACCCTAATACTAACCCTCCCACCCCCCATTATGTGTCATCATCCACTTATTAGCGATATCATTCTTCCTTTGGTTTTTTGAGATGGCTTATCTCACTTAGCATGATATTCTCCAATTTCATCCATTTGCCTGCAAATGCCATAATTTTATCATTCTTTATGGATGAGTAATATTCCATTGTACATATACCACAGTTTCTTTATCCATTCATCAACTGAAGGACATCTAGGTTGGTTCCACAATCTGGCTATTGTGAACTGAGCAGCTAGGAACATTGATGTGACTGTATCTCTGTAATATGCTGATTTTAAGTCCTTTGGGTATAGGCCAAGGAGTGGGATAGCTGGGTCAAATGGTGGTTCCATTCCAGGTTTTCTAAGGAGTCTCCACACTGCTTTCCAGAGTGGCTGCACTAATTGCAGCCCCACCAGCAATGTATGAGTGTACCTTTCTCCCCACATCCTTGCCAACACCTGTTGTTGCTTATATTCTTGATAATCTGTGCTGGCTTCTTATTGTGTTATTTATACTGCAGATTTTTTCTGAGAAAATAACTGATCTTTAATTTATTGATTCATTGAGTCATTCATTTCTGAGACATTAGTATCTTATCCATTTTGTGAAAAGAGTCAAGTTACAAAAAATAGAACTCAGATTCCAGCTCTACCACCAACAAGCTGAGTGACTGGAAAATTCATTTCCTCTCCTACATAGAAGACATGAAGTTTCAATACTTCTTATCATGGCCATTTTAACAAACAGCCTTTTGTAGAGATTAATATATATTCATGTATGTACCAATAAACTTTATCAAAACTCAGCATCTCACCATATTACTTCATAAAAAGTAAAATAAATTTCAAATATAATTTGTACTATACTTTTTTTTCCTCCTTAAAGGAGGCCATTATAACCTGAATTTGCTGATTTGCTGGATTTTATTCCTATGCTTTGTGTGTGTGTGTGTGTGTGTGTGTGTGTGTGTGTGTGTTACTGAGGATGCATCCCAGGACCAAGTGCATCCCAGGACCACATTCACTTGTGCATGAAAGGCAAGTACTGTACCAGAGAGCTACACCCTCCACCGGTGCATGTTCTTACACTCAGGGCCTTATTGTCATCTACATTCCAAAATCCAAAAAGTTCTGAGAAACAGAACTTTATTTGGCAAACTTGTGACAAACTCATTTGGCATCAAAACCTTAACTGACCTTCAAGTTCTTTATGGACTACACATATCTCATTTTAAGTCGCTATTCAGATATTGCACTTAATAATATTAATATATTTGAACATGGTATTTTTCCCCTACAACTCCGTCTGATGTTTCTGAATTCAGAAAAACTCAGAATATCAAAACGTGCCTGGTCCCCAAATATTTAGGATGGGAATTGTGGCTGCATAATACCATATACATACCATTCTATTATATCAATATTGCACAAATTATTTATTCATTTTGCCTATTGATAGGATTTGTGAATGTTTCCTTTTTTTTTTTATAAACAGTGCTGAATGAACACACATGTTCATGTGGACAACAGCATCTTCATAAAGATTCCTAGGGAATACATATCTTCAAGTTTAATGGTACTCCCTTACTGTCCACAATAGTGAATCAATTGATTCTTTCATCAGTAACATAGTAGAGGTCCTGTTGCTCCCTTTCTTGACAACATTTGGCATCATTAGATTCTTTTTTCCATTTTTGCCAGTTGATGGTTAGGCTCAGGGGGAGCCCAACCAATAGGGCTACTTCTTTTCAAGTTCTGCCAACTGGGCAATAAGACAAAGGACTTGACAGAAAGAGGAAGAGAAGAGAGAAAAAGATGAAACTTGCAAGTTCATTTTTATTTGTGTTTCATCCCATAGAAACATGTGAACCAAACCTCTCAGTCAGATAAGCTCATTCTATCTCCATTGGAGAAAACAGGCAGGAGACATGATGTCATAAATATTTAGGAAAAAAATCTCCCTTCCTAAAGAAAACAGGAGTAAGGAAGGAATACTTGTCATTTCATTTTTTTTGTGCTTGTGCATTTCTCTGATTACTACTGAGTTGAGCAAATTTTCATGAGTTTATTGAAGCTTCTCTTCTGGGAATTGCATATTCATATTCTTTGCCCATTTTTCTATTGTGTTGTTTGATTCTATCTTTTTTTTTTTTTTTTTTTTTTTTTTTTTTTGCGGTGCTGGGGATTGAACCCAGGGCCTGTGCTTGTGAGGCAAGCACTCTACCAACTGAGCTATATCCCCAGCACGTTTGATTCGATCTTTACAAACAAAATTTATGTACTCTGAATACCAAATTTGTCAGCAATACACATTACTAATACAGTCTCCTAGTCTTTGAGTTGTGTTTTTTCTTATTTATGATGAAATAGAAGAATATGAAATGAAGTTTTCTGTTTTAATGTAGTCAGATCCTTTATAATTCTCTTCTTTGAGGGTTATGGATTTTGTATCTTAATAATTTCTTTGCTGGTAGTAGGAAGAATTTCATGATGTGTGGTGCTAAGCTGCCTGGTCATACTCCAAGGAAGGGAAGTGAAAGTCTATAGTTTTGAGGACGAAGACAGGAGAGGAGGGAGGATGTGGGAGGAGAAGAAACAGAGATGGTGGACCTGCCAGCTTCCCACTCCCCAGCTGTTCCTGAACAGCTCAGCTTTCTAGAGTTCCACTTGGTTTAGCCCATAGCCCAAGAGGCTCCAGGTGGCATCCTCCTGGCCTCCAGGGTAGCAGAGCTCCATCCTGCCACAGAAACCCATAGACCAAGGAAGACTTTTGTCCTCAGGGTCAGCAAGGGGCTCCCAAGAGAGAAAGCCCAAGACTCAAGTGGCCCATAGTAAGGACCACCCACAGGAAAATATCTGGACACACTACAGGTAACTCTGAATTATTATTTACATGGTCCTCTTTCCCCACTAAGGGAAAAAGAGACTCTGTCCTAATCTATTTAGATTACTGTGACAAAAATAGCTAAGACTGCATAATTATAAACAGCAGATTGTTTAGTGAGGACCCATTCTTCATAAATAGTTACTTCTTTCTGCTCATTATGTGACAGAAGGGCAAAAGGGCTCCCCCAAACCTGCTGTTAAAAGGCCCGTAATCCCATTCTCTGCCCCCATGACCTATTTATCTTCTGACGGTTCCAGCTGTTAATACAATTGCCTTCATTATTAGGTTTCAATATGGGAACTTTCAGATCATTGGGAGTTATCTTCTCATGGCCTGACTCTGAGCATTAGAAATGAGGACTAGCTGCCACTTGACAGGTCCTGTGTCCATCCAGACAAGAATCAACCCAAGGAGACCTAGGTGATCTTAGGAATCCAGAGCTGATGATCTGAAATGGTTGTGAGGACAAGCCATCTCCTAGAACAGGATGCGATAAGGAAGAATTCATTGAGTTTACATGCAGAGGAAAATTTTCGCTGTTCACATATTCCCTGAGGGATGCATTATGAAATAGTCTCTTTTATTTTTAACTGTGTCCTGAAGCCCTGACACGTAGGCTGTGTCCTCACCTTCCTCTTCCTACCTTCTATCAGCACCTGAGTTGCAATCAATGTTTCCAATCAGCAGCTGACTGGTCTGAATCTGTGGACTGTGAACAAAAATCTTTGGGTGCCTTCTTCATCAGTATGGGCTAGCCATCCCTCCAAGGACAGTTCCATGGCATTTTATAGTGTCTCCTGTCAGTCCCATCCTCTGTACCTAAACCATCACAGCTAAGAATTTCTTCTCTTTCTATCCCTTTTTCTCCACCAAACTCTTTCTCATTTGCATCACAACCCAAATGGTTATTCTCCACATTTAGTAGATCTCTGGTGTTGTTACTTGAGAAGCCAAAATGGTCTCTTATCTGCTTCCACCTGACTGTGACCCACCAACCCCAGAACCTGTGTTCTCTCTCAGTGAACCCAATGGAACCAAGGGATATGAGTGGTCTAGGAACTATGGTGGGTTTCCCAAAGATTGGAGAAATTGAATGGAAATTCCCTTAATATAATGAAAAGGAACCATGAATACAGTTTCATATAATAAAAGTGTACTTCTATAATGGTAATCTTGTCTTATTGCCACTTAGGAGTGCCAACTAAAACTCTGCTCACCCTCCCTTATCTTCTTTCTACCATCTTCATGTTGGACTTGACCAGTAGGTGGATTTAATTACATGCATGCACACATAGGCAAGCTCATAAGGCACATTAAACCACTCTGAGTATTTGTTTTCAAGTACAAAGTTACCAAAAATAAATCAATGAGTGTTGGGATGGATGGATAGATGAGTCAGTGAATGACCAAATGAATGAATGAATGAGAACAAAGGGGAGGACTGTTGACAGGAAGACACTCAGAAAATACTAAAAGACTAGAATTCCTAATATACCCCAACTGTTCAGAACATCAAGGAAATGTGGGAGCCAGAAAAATATGCCATTTCAATTCAGCAGTATGGAGTATCTGAAATAACCCAAAAAAGTATGGAAGTAAAAGAATATGGAGAGCACAAATATGGAAAAAAGAAGAGGATTTAAATAGTGGGAAGGACTGGGGGCTCAGTGGCAGAGTACTTGCCTAGCATGTGTGAGACACTTGGCTTGATCCTTAGCACCACATAAAAATAAACAAATAAAATAAGGCTTTCTGTCCATCTACTACTACAAAAATTTTTTTAAAATTATTCAGCCATAAAGAAGAATAAAATTATGGCATTTGCAGGTAAATGGATGGAGTTGGAGAATATCATGCTAAGTGAAATAAGCCAATCCCAAAAAACCAAAGACTGAATGATCTCTCTGATAAGTGGTTTATGATACACAAGGCAGGGGGAGGTAAGGGAAGAATGGAAGAAGAATGGATTGTGTAGATGGAAATGAAGGGTGGGGAGGGGGAGGGAGAAGGAAAAATAATAGAATGAGATTAGCATCATTACCTATGTACATGTATGATTATGCAAATGGTATGACTCTACTTCCTGTACAACAGAGAAATGATAGTTGTACTCCATTTGTGTACAATGAATCAAAATTAAAAAATTAAAAACATAAAAATAAAAAATGGGGAACTAAATGAGCAGTTAATGTAGGTAATTGCAGGATAGACTAACAGGCATTATTGCAGATTTAGATTCAAGTATTTCCAAGTGTTTCATATGTGTCAAAACGGGTTCACACATATCAACACAATTAATACTCACATTATTCTTGGGAGAATGGCATTATTCTTTTTACAGATAATCAAATCAAAAATTTTAAGAAGTCAAGACTTGCCTGACTTAAGAGCCATAAGCCTAAGAAGGTGTTTCAGGGCAAATGAAGAGGTATGTGAGGAACCTAATGCAAATGGTGGCTGCAGGGGACAAAGCTGGCTGGCCATAGAATGAGCATCACTGGAGTTCAGGAACCCCATCCTGTCTCAAATTCAGCAGTCACTTGCTGCTTTCCCTCCTAGGTGACACCTCCAGGAATCACAACCACATACACTCAATCCCTCAGAGTTAAACCTTCCTGCATGCTCTGGAAGTGCTAGGAGACCTTGAAGAGAAGATCCTCATCCCTAGAGAGCTCTAGGATGACTCAGCAGACAAAACTGATATCATGAAGCAGAGACAAAGTGGACCTAGAACAGGGGACTGAAAGATATGGTTCAGCAAGGTGCTGTGGTGCATGTCTACCATCCCAGCACCTTGGGAGACTGAGGCAGGAGGATCTCGAGTTCAAAACCAGCTTCAGCAAAAGCAGGGGACTAAGCAACTCATCGAGACAAAAGACGGCTAGGGATGTATTTCAGTGGTCCAGTGCCCCTGCGTTCAGTCCCCCACGGCCCACACCCTGCAATAAAAGAAAGGTATGGTTCAGACACTATTTATTGTTCTGAAGAAAGAGGGGCCTGTAATGAACCCAACATTCACAGAGGAGGTGAAGGACACTTGGAGGATTTAGATTGGTAGAAGAAAGGAGCTCCAGGGGAAAGGGACCAACTGAAGGAAAGTAAGGATAAACCTGGTGTTTGGAACACAGCAAAGATGTTATCCTGGAAAGGGCCCAGGAGTGGTGGAAATAAATGGACATGAAATGGAACTGGGCTCCCAAAGGCCTTCGCAGTCATACAGAAGTAATCCAGGTTAGCCTGGAGGTCAGTTGCTGACATGACGTTCCCACTCCCCACTGCAATATTGATGAAGATGGAGGAGGGTGGGCACTCACTAGAAGAGAGTTTGTAGAACTGGATGGAGAAGGCCAGTCAGAGGTAGACAGGAGAATATCTGCCTCGACACAGACAGAAGGACTCTCATTTGGGAATATCAGAGAAGCAGGAGGAGGGGCTGAAGAAGAGACTGCATCAGACCAAGGGATGGAGGAGAGTGCCGCTGCTAGATGCGGGGACTGGGCTGGGGGCTCTGCTCCTCGGCTTGTTGCCCAAAGACAGATCTGGAAAGAAAATTTAGCAAGTAGTCAAAGGAACAAATAGAGGGTTGTCACAGTGAACTGTACACCCATGCGTGGACATACACCAGGTGGGGGTGGATCCGTGGGCTCTGAGGAGTAAACCAGAGCTCAAGACAGGACCAGTGAACACAGGCTGTTATGTTATTCAAGGAGCCATCATGTGAAAGACTTAGCTTTCAGATCTCTGGAAGTGATTTTCTATAAAAACCAAAGGGAAAATTGGGAACAGGACTTGGCATTCTCTAAAGGAGGCAAAAAGAGAGGGCCTGCATAATGCAGAGTGAAAGGGGAAATGATCTGTGATGAAAAGATAGCAGATATACTGGACATTAAGGGAAGGTAAGACAAAATACAGGGAAATCAAGCATGTAGTAGCAGATTTAAAAATCACATTAATAGCAAACATCCCCCCAAAAATCATCTGCAAATCTCAAGAAGAAAATAGAGCTTTACAATAGAAAACCCAAATGTTACTACCTCCACCACATGACCAAACTTAGTATCATTGATATTGAAACAGGAATATACAAATATACAAAGAATATAGCATCACTATGAGGTATTGCCACAGTTTGGATATGAGTTGTACTCCAAAATCTCATGTGAGACAATGCAAGAATGTTCAGAAGTGAAAAGATTAGATTGAGGTTGTAACCTAATCAGTGAATTAATCCACTAAATGGATTAATTGGGTAGTAACTACAGGAAGGTAGGATGTGGCTGGAAGTAGATCACTGGGGTCATGCCTTTGGGGTTTATATTGTGTCCCTGGCATTTCTCTCTCTCTCTCTCTCTCTCTCTCTCTCTCTCTCTCTCTCTCTCTCTCTCTCTCTCTCTCTCCCCCCCTCCCTCCCTCTCTCCCCTCCTCCTGGCTGCTGTGAACTGAGCAGTTTTCCTCCTATGCTCTTCCAATGCCCTTCCACCATGATCCTCTGCCTCACTGACTGCAGACCCAGAGCTCAAAGTTACCCAGCCATGAACTGAACCTCTGAAACTGTGAGCCAAAATAAACTTTTCCTCCTCAAAGATGTTTGTGTTGGATCTCTTGGTCTTTTGGTCACAGTGATAATAAGCTGACAAACATAAATATTCTTGTCAAAAATATTTGAGAAGAATCTAATCACACCTTCAAATCTGCTTCTACTTTCTACTTTTTTAAAGATACATAATCTTCTTAATTTAGGCAATTTCACCAAGTTGGCAAGATAAAGAATATAAGATAAATACACAAAAATCAATTTTATTCCTGTATATTGACAGTGAACAATCAGAAAATTAAAAAAAATTAAACTACCATTCACAATACCATCAAGAAAAGAATGAAAGGAAGGGAGGGAAGAGGAAGGAAGGAAGAGAGAGCTGGTGTGGTGGCACACACCTGTAATTGTAGCTACTCTAGAGGCTGAGGCAGGAAAATGGCACGTTTGAGGTCAGCCCTGGCCACTTATTGAGACCCTGGCTTAAAATAAATTGTAATAATGGATGGAGGAGATCTAAGATGGCAGACTAGAGGGTGACTGCATCTCCCCTCGCTCCAGAACCCAGGATTCAAGAAGGGGAGGCATTGAGAGACTCAGACTAACATAGAGCTGCAGGGTAAGTCTCTCCCACCAGGTGAAGCTCAGCCCGGGTGGCAGGCCTGGACAGGGGCAGCTTCTCGGAGCAGGGCAGAGCAGCTAGAGTCTTTCCCAAGCAGTTCTGCTCCTTCTGGCAGCAGGCACGTTCTACAGCCAGCTTCTTGGAACAGCCGCCCAGGGAGAGTCTTTCCACACATAGTCAGCTCCAGGCCCCAGACTCGGTGGCAGGCCCCGGACCACAGGAGGCTTCTGGGACCAGTCAGGGCAGTCAGAGACTTCCCCAAGCAGCGCTGCTCCCTCTGGTGGAAGGCGCAATCCACAGCCAGCTCCTTGGAGCAGACCCGCCCATTAAGAGCTTTTCTGCACAGAGCCAGCCCCAGCCCTGGAACCAGTAGTGGGCTAGGGGCAGCTTTCTTCAGAAGCACTGCATTATCAATTTCCTCCAAGACTTCAGGCTACTGAAGGCTGGGAGGTGATATACTGGAAAGCTACAGGGACATATAAGCCAAAGAGGAAATCTGCAATATCTCAGAGTCCCACTGATATCTGACCAATATGAGAAAACAAGGGAAGAAAATGTCCCCAAAAAACCTAGATACTATATCAATAAAACCCAATGACAGCACAGCAGAAGAAATGTCAGAAAGAGAGTTCAGAATGTACATAATTAAAACAATCAGGGAAGCAAATGAGGAGATGAAAGAGCAAATGCAGGCATTGAAGGAAGAGATGAAAGAGCAAATGCAGGCATTAAATGATCGCACCAATCAACAGTAAAAAGAGCAAATACGGGAAGCAAAACATAATTTCAATAAAGAGTTAGAGATACTGAAAAAACAACAACAAAAATCCTTGAAATGAAGGAAACAATAAGCCAAGTTAAAAACTCCATAGAAAGCATAACCAATAGGATAGAACACCTGAAAGACAGAACCTCAGACATTGAAGAAAAAATATTTAATCTTGAAAACAAAGTTGACCAAACAGAGAAGATGGTAAGAAATCATGAACAGAATCTACAAGAAATATGGGACACCATGAAAAGGCCAAATTTAAGAATTATTGGGATTGAGGAAGGCTTAGAGAAATAAACCAAAGAAATGAACAATCAACTAAATGAAATAATATTAGAAAATTTCCCAAATCTGATGAATGAAATGGAAAACCAGGTACAAGAGGCTTATAAGACTCCAAATACACAAAATTAAAACAGACCCACACCAAGGCACATTATTATGAAAATACTTAACATACAAAATAAAAACAGAATTTTAAGGGCTGTGAGAGAAAAGAATCAAATTACACTCAGGGGGAAACCAATAAAAATATCAGCAGATTTTTCAATCCAGACCCTAAAAGCTAGAAGGGCCTGGAACAACATTTGCCAAGCCCTGAAAGAAAATGGATGCCAACCAAGAATCTTATACCCAGCAAAACTTTCTTTCAGATTTGATGATGAAATAAAATCCTTCCATGATAAACAACAGCTAAAAGAATTTACAAAAAGAAAGCTGGCATTACAGAGCATTCTCAGCAAAATATTCCATGAGGGAGAGATGAAAAACAATGATGCAAATCAGCAACGGGAGGAACTAGCCTAAAGGAACAGCCAAATAAAGGAGAAACCAAATCTAGTCAAAAACCAAATCTGAGTCAAATGGCTTGGAATACAAATCATATCACAATAATAACCCTGAATGTTAATGGCCTGAACTCATCAATCAAAAAACATAGACTAGCAGATTGGATTAAAAAGAAAAATCCAACAATATGCTGCCTGCAAGAGACTCATCTCATAGAAAGAGATACCTATAGACTAAAGGTGAAAGGATGGGAAAAAATATACCATGCACACGGACACAGTAAAAAAGCTGGAGTATCCATTCTCATTTCAGATAATCTCAACTTCAAGTCAAAACTAGTCAGAAGCGATAAAGAAGGACATTACATACTGCTTAAGGGAAGCATAAATCAGCAAGATATAACAATCATAAATATCTATGCCCTGAACATTGGCTCATCCATGTACGTCAAACAAATTCTTCTCAATTCCAGAAATCAAATAGACCACAACACAATAATACTAGGCAATTTTAATACACCTCTCTCACCACTGGATATATTTCTAAACAAAAATTGAATAAAGAAACCATAGATCTCAATAACACAATCAAAAATTTAGACTTAACGGACATATATAGAATATACCATCCAAAAAGAATGAATACACTTTCTTCTCAGCAGCACATGGATCCTTTTCTAAAATAGACCATATATTATGCCACAAAGCTACTGTTAGCAAATACAAGAAGATAGAGATACTACCTTGTGTTCTATCAGATCATAATGGATTGAAATTAGAAAAATATGACAGAATAAAAAACAGAAACTTCTCCAATACCTGGAGATTAAATAATACACTATTATATGATGAATGGATAACAAGACATCAGGAGGGAAATAAAAAAATTCTTAGAAGTAAATGAGAACAAAGACACATCATATCAAAATCTCTGGGACACGATGAAAGCAGTACTTATAGGAAGATTTATTTCATGAGGTGCATTCAACAAAAGAAGTAGAAATCAACAAATAAATGACTTAACACTACTGCTCAAAGCCATAGAAAAAGAAGATCAGACCAACACCAAAAGTAGTAGAAGACAGGAAATAGTTTAAATCAGAGCCAAAATCAACAAAATTGAAACAAAAGAAACAATTGGAAAATTAACAAAATAAATAGTTGGTTCTTTGAAAAAATAAACAAAATTGATAAACCCTTAGCCACACTAACAAAGAGAAAGAGGGAGAAATCTCAAATTACTAAAATTCAGAATGAACAAGGAAATATCACAACAGACACGAGTGAAATACAAAACATAATTAGAAGCTATTTTGAAAATATATATTCCAACAAAACAGAAAACCTCGAAGACATGAACAAGTTTCTGGAGACATGTGAATTACCTAAACTGAACAAGGAGGACATACACAACTTAATTAAATCAATTTCAAGCAATGAAATAGAAGAGGTCATCAAAAACCTACCAACAAAGAAAAGTCTGGGACCAGATGGGTTCTCAGCCGAGTTCTACAAAACCTTTAACGAAGAGCTCATTCCAATACTCCTCAAAGTATTCCATGAAATAGAAGAGGAGGGAACCCTCCCAAACTCATTCTATGAAGCCAATATAACGCTGATATCTAAACCAGACAGAGACACATCGAGGAAAGAAAATTTCAGACCAATATCTTTCATGAACATCGACGCAAAAATTCTCAACAAAATTTTAGCAAATCGCATACAAAAATATATTAAAAATGTAGTGCACCACAATCAAGTGGATTTTATCCCAGGGATGCAAGGTTGGTTCAACATCAGGAAATCAATAAATATCATTCACCATATCAACAGAGTTAAAGTTAAGAATCACATGATTATTTCAATAGATGCAGAAAAAGCATTCGATAAAATACAGCATCCCTTCATGCTCAAAACACTAGAAAGAATAGGGATAGTAGGAACATTCCTTTACATTGTAAATGCCATCTACGCTAAGCCCATGGCCAATATCATTCTAAATGGTGAAAAACTGAAAGCATTCCCCCTAAAAACTGGAACAAGGCAGGGATGCCCTCTTTTATCACTTCTATTCAACATCGTCCTTGAAATTGTAGCCACAGCAATTAGTCAAACCAAAGAAATTAAAGGGATACGAATTGGGAAAGAAGAACTCAAACTATCCCTGTTCACTGATGGCACGATAATATATTTAGAGGAACCTGGAAATTCCACCAGAAAACTTTTAGAACTCATAAGTGACTTCAGTAAAGTAGCAGGTTACAAGATCAATGGTCATAAATCCAATGCATTTTTATACATAAGTGATGAATCTTCAGAAAGAGAAGTTAGGAAAACTACCCCATTCCCAATAGCATCGAAAAAAATAAAATACTTGGGAATCAATCTCACAAAAGAGGTGAAAGACCTCTACAATGAGAACTACAGAACACTAAAGAAAGAAATTAAAGAAAACCTTAGAAGATGGAAAGATCTCCCATGTTCTTGGATAGGCAGAATTAATATTGTCAAAATGGCCATACTACCTAAAGTGCTATACAGATTCAATGCAATTCCAATTAAAATCCCAATGGCATACCTTACAGAAATAGAGCAAGCAATTATGAAGTTCACCTGGAAGAGTAAGAAACCCAGAATAGCTAAAGCAATCCTTAGCAGAAAGAGTGAATCCAGGGGTATCACAATACCAGATCTTCAACACTACTACAAAGCAATAGTAACAAAAACAGCATATTATTGGTACCAAAATAGACAGGTAGGTCAATGGTATAGAGTGGAGGACATGAACACAAACCCAAATAAATACAATTTTCTCATACTAGACAAAGGTGCCAAAAATAAGCAATGGAGAAAAGATAGCCTGTTCAACAAATGGTGTTGGGAAAACTGGAAAGCTATATGCAACAGAATGAATTTAAACCCCTGTCTTTCACCCTGCACAAAACTCAACTCAAAATGGATCAATGATCTTGGAATCAGACCAGAGACCCTGCATCTTATAGAAGAAAATATAGCTCCAAATCTTCAACATGTTGGCATAGGATCAGGCTTCCTTAACAGGACTCCCATAGCACAAAAAATAAAAGCAAGAATCAACAACTGGGATAGATTCAAACTAAAAAGCTTTCTCTCAGCAAAGGAAACTCTCAGTAATGTGAAGAGAGAGCCTACAGAGTGGGAGAAAATCTTTGCCATCAGACATCAGATAGAACGCTAATTTCCAGAATATATAAAGAACTCAAAAAACCCTACACCAAGAATACAAATAATCCAATCATCAAATGGGCTAAGGAAATGAACAGACACTTCACAGAAGAAGATGTACAAGCAATCAACAGATATATGAGAAAATGTTCAAAATCTCTAGTAATAAGAGAAATGCAAATCAAAACTACACTAAGATTCCATCTCACCCCAATTAGAATGGCGATTATCAAGAACACAAGCAACAATAGGTGTTGGAGAGGATGTGGGGAAAAAGTTACACTCATACATTGCTGGTGGGGTTGCAAATTAGTGCAGCTACTCTGGAAAGCAGTATGGAGATTCCTCAGAAACCTTGGAATGGAAGCACCATTTGACCCAGCTATCCCACTCCTTGACCTATAGCCAAAGGACTTAAAATAAGCATACTACAGAGATACGGCCACACCAATGTTCATTGCTGCTCAATTCACCATAGCCAGATTGTGGAACCAACCTAGATGCCCTTCAGTTGATGAATGAATAAAGAAACTGTGGCATATATACACAATGGAATATTACTCAGCCATGAAGAATGATAAAATTATGGCATTTGCAGGCAAATGGATGAAATTGGAAAATAGCTTGCTAAGTGAGATAAGCCAATCTCAAAAAAACAAAGGAAAAATGATCTCGCTGATAAGTGGATGATGACATATAATGGGAGGTGGGAGGGGTTAGCATTAGGGTTAAGGTTAGGTTTAGGGTTAGGGTTAAGGACGGTGGCAAGAATGTAGGTAGGAAGGGCTGTGTAGAGGGAAAAGAGGGGTGGGAGGGGTGGGGGGGAAGGAAAAATATAACAGTATGAATCAAACAGCATTACCCTATGTAAATTTATGTTTACACAAATGGCATGCCTTTACTCCATGTACAAACATAGAAACAACATGTATCCCATTTGTTTACAATAAAAAAAAATGATGGAGATGTAGTTCAATGGTAGAGTAGCTCTGGATTCTATCCCCAATGGGCTATACATCTAGCAAAATATATGTAAAAATGCATGCTGCAAAATCTAATGTTATTGTGAAAGACTTTTTAAAAGACCTAAATAAATGAAGATACATACCACATTTATGAACTGTAAAATCCAATATTATTAAGATATCAATTCTTCTGAAACTGATTTAATGATTCAATACAATTCCATCTAAATGCTAACAGTATATTTTGTAGATATTGGCAAGTTGATTCTAAAATGTTAATGAAAAGTTAAAGGAACAAAATAGCCAAACAATTGTGAAAAACAAAAATGATGTTGGTGGACTAACACTACCTGATTTCAAGGCTTACTTTAAGGCTGCAGTGATCAAAAAAGGGTAGCATTTGTGAACAGGTGCATAGATCAGTGGAACAGAGTCCCAAAATAGGCCCATGCAATATGGAATATTGATTATTTTTTCAAAGGTGTAAAGACAAAAAGCATGGTGTTTTCAACAAGTTGTGCTGTAATGACTACATGCAAAGAACAATGACTAGATGCAACCTTTCCCTATTCCTCACATCTTATACTAATTTAACTTTAAATATGGGAATAAATGCAAAACTATAAAAATTTTTGAGGAAAATATTGAAGAAAATCTTTGTGAACTTGTTAGGGCAACAATGCTTAGCTACAATGCAAAAAGTAATAATTTGTAAAAAAATATTTACAAATGGCCTTTATCATGATTAAACATTTTCACTGTGCAAATGATACTGTTCACAATAAAATGAAATTATGAGTCATACATAGACTTGGAGACAACATTTTGAAATATCCTATCTGACAAAGTTCTTCAATTCACAATATATTAGAAACTCTCAAAATTCAAAAATAAGAAAAAAAATACTTAAAAACCAGGCAAAAGATTTGGACAGTTTAGTAAAGAAGATACACAGATAGCAAATAAGCACATGAAAATATGTTCAGCATCACTGATCATTAGGAATAGGCAAATTAAAACTGCCACTTGGAAACACTATTCATAGATTAGAGAGGCTAAAATCAGACTTCCCAGTCATGTGTACAGGGAGGTGTGGGCAACCAGAGCTCTTGTACATGGTTAAGGAGAATACTACTAGTAACTTTGGAAAAACAATTTGGTAGTTATTTATGAAGTTAAACATTCACTATGTTACAACCCAATAGCCCACTTGTAGGCATTTATTAGCTAAGTGAAATAAAAACCTGTGTTTACATAAAAACCTGTAGGTGAATATTTTAGCAGCTTTATCCCTTTGCACCAACAACCACATATAATCCAAATGTCCCTCAGCTGGAGAATGGATAAACAAATGGTGCATCCACACACTGAAATATGATTCATCAATTAAAATAATGAACCACTGATCCATGTAGTGACATGAATTAAAGTCATTGTGGTAAGTGAAAGAAGCCAGGCATATTCAGAAGATCCTGTTCCATGTGATTCCATTTATATCTGGCTTCCACTTTGTAGTAAATGCAGGGAAGGAGGAACAAGGTAAGTGCACTAAGAGGAAATAATCAGACTATTCCAGGAGGTGGGACAATCTAGAATTAACACAGATAGGGTGTGGTGGTGGCAGGGGCAGGCACTCTGTATGAAGACACTGGAGGCAAGACAACAAAAGATAACTTGGAAACCATTCTATATTGGTTTGGAGGAAAATAAAGACTTTGGCAACCACTGAGGAAGTCTGAATGTGAACTGAATTCAGATATTAAGGAATTATTAAATCTTTGATATGATCATGATATTGAGGTTCTAAAGAAGAGTGTATTTTAAGGGATTTTTTTTCTTGGCACCAGTAATTGAACCTAGGAGTGCTTAACCACTGAGTCACATCCCCAGCCCTTTTTATTTTTTATTTTAAGATAGGTGTTGCTAAGCTGCTTAGGGCCTTGCTAGTTGCTGAGACTGGCTTTGAATTTGTGATCCTCCTGCCTCAGCCTCCTGAGCTGCTTGGATTCCAGGTGTGTACACATGCCCAGCAATAAGTATTATTCTTTCACATTTTTTTACTTAATAATATTTTGTAGTGATATGTTGGGAATGTACAAAGCGGAATTAACCATCCTCTACTAAACTATTAATGGAGAGGACAAATTCAAGACACATTGTAGAAAGTAAAAGAACAATACTATGAGAAAGACAACAGCAGATAAGCAGGCAGATGTCAATAGAGCTTGAGACTGTGTGAGTGAGACAGTAAGACAAAAATGAATTCTATTTTGTTAAGGCACTATTCCAATATCCCAAATAAGAACTCCGGGTCCTTCTGGAGCAAAAGACAAAGAATTTATTCTGGCCAGGGCTGGGGAAGCAGAAAGCAAACAGTTCTGCAGTCTCCAACACCCACTGGGGGTCAACTGCTGCTTAAAAGCTGGAAAACTACAAGGAAAGGGGGAGAGAGGGTGGCAGTTACAACCACAGGTTATATAAACAAGTTGCTCAGAATTATCAGTGCATGTTCAGAGGGGCAAACTTACACTCTACAAGTTCAGGGTGCGAGTGGGGAAAGGCAGAGGTGTTAGCTGCTATGCAAGTGGGCTCACAAAGAAAGAAAAGGGGGCTGATTTTTACACAGGGTGAAATGTCTGAACAAAATGGAGTTAACTTAGTTCAATCTTTAAATCAGCCCACAGCGATTTTCCAAGCAGCAGAGATGAAAGAGAATGGTGCACCATTCCCATGTGATCTGACATAGGAATTACTGGTGTTCCTAAAGAAGGCCTTACAACAAATAGAAGAAATAATTAAAGATATAATTAAAGAACGTGTTATATAACTGATAATAAACCTGAGTAAGAAGAATAAAAGAATGGTCCAAATTTTAGGAAAAAAAAATCATGAGTTGATTCATTTCCAGAAACCTTTTCTAAAATAGTCTTTAATTATAAAGAACTGCAAGAAAGTCCCAGAGGATCTACATAAAGAAAATTTTATTTTCATTATAAATGAAGGAACCGATTTTATGTTGCATACTTTTTAGTGGGACTAAATATTAGGGGCAAAAAGGTCATATGGAGACAGTATTGAGTGAAGAAAGTAAGGATTCAATAACTTTATTCCCAGTCAAATTGTTTGTGATATGTAGATGTAGCATAAAAGTGTTCTTATATATGGGCATGGAAAAAACTTCTTTTATAGAAAAAATTACATGAACATATGTTTCATTCAACCAGAGATAAATTTAAAATATAAGACTGGTGAAATCACATGTAAAAGTATTTGCAGATCCTTTTTGCTGGATTTACATCCCAATCTTAGTAATCCAATCTAATTATGTGTCTACCCGGAGCAAAGCTTGGCCATGCAGTCACCTCACTATGTCCTCTTCTGCTAAAGCATATTTCCCAGCACCAGGAGTTGTGACTTTGAGACATATGCATCACTCCATGATTGCAGTGGTATCTCTTGCCATGCTTGACAGACAAGGAAAACAATAACTGCTGTTGTTCTCTTCCAGCATTACAAACAATAGCACACAATCAACATGGTAGAAGGGAGAAGGCTATGCCAGGAGAATTACTAAACTAACAATCTTTTCTTCCTGCTTTCCATTTTTAAAAAGATGTTAAATATGGCCACATAATAAAAATAATGAACTTGAATCATGATTCTTCTATGTCTTCAGTGGTATAAAATTTTTGGTTTTGAAATTTTTTTTAAATACTGAAGATCAAACCTAGGTCCTTGTGCATGCTCTCCTGAGTTAAACCTCCAGCTCCCCCTTTTTTTTAAGTAATAAAATACCAAAAAGGAAATATATTATCAAGCTCTATTCATATTATCAGACAAGACAAGTGAATAATCTTATGATAACTATTCTTTAAAGGTAATGTATATAATAAGTAGTGTATATAGTATGATATTGAGAGTGTAATTTATACATACACACACAAAGTGCATCTATGCCATGTAAATAGAACTTGAGAGAGTACGAGAAAACAAGACAAAAATGAATTTATTTTCCAAGCAACAGAGAATCCTTTTTTGTCATGAGGAAACATTTCTGTATAACAGACAGTTACCTTGATGAGCCTTAGAGTGGATGGTGAGAAAACAATTGGTAATGTTTCCAATGTCTGAATTTAGCTTACTGAGTGGGGGATACAAAATGAGGTGGCAGTGGAATAGCTCCAAGGCATGAAATGAAACCGAATAATAATAATAGCTAACACTTCTTGAGTGCTGGACACTGCACATGAGGACTGATGACAACTCTGTGAGGTAAGTACTATAACCCCCCACTTAACAGATGAGGAAACTGAAGCCCTGAGAGGCTAAGTAACTCATCCAAAGTCCTACAGCTAGTAAGTAGCATAACTGGGCATTCAAATCAAGCAATTCTGGTACCAGAATCTGTTTTAGAGCCAACACTGTAGAGTCCACCATAGTCTGCTGTCCAAAAAGAAAGGTAGGGCAGACAGAGTGAAATAGACTTGGGTACATTTCTGATGGATAGGAAGCCATGGATGGGCTGTATCAGAACCAATGTCAGAAAAACAGAAAGCAAGAATGTAGAAGGATCTGGGTAAATTTTTTTCTTTACATTTTCATCTCCTGTAATATTCTACAGCTGAATTTACACTTTTATAATCAGAAAAGAATCATTTCTTAATATGATGATTACATTTAAAATATTCATAGCAAGTAGCTTGGAAAGAATTTCAGAGAAAAGTTAGCAATGCTTATAACTAGATGGAAGAACTGGTGATTTCTTTCCCTTTCTTCCTTTTCTAAATTTTGCAATCTCTCTACAATAAACAGATGTCATCTTTGAAATGGAGAACAAGTTATTTTAAATAAAATAAAAATGAGTAATTTTAGATGCAACGGACAATGGGACATTATCCAAGAGAAGTGACGTGAAGACAGGGGGTCTTAAGAAAGTTTGATTGTTTCAGAGTTGGACCAGAGCAAGGTAAGAGACAATGATTGAGGTGTGAAAGGTCCCATGACTCCAACCTTGTTGAATATCAATGTACTCAACAAAGTGTTTATTGAACATCAACCATGGACCAGACACAATGGACAAGGAGTTTAAAGACTGAGTGGGAAAAATATGCACCAAACAAGTAAACCCAGGAACACACAGTTAATTTCACACAGTAATAAGTGACAGGAAAGGGGAATAAATAAGGTACTGACTAGAAAATAAGGCAAGGGGAGAAAGGTGAATGACTCTGCTTTAGGTAAGTGGGCAGGACAGGACTCCACGAGGAGTTAAGGTTTGAGCTGGGGCCTGAGGGTGAGAAGGAGCTGCCCTGGGGAAGGCATCTGGGTAGAGGATACTGCAGAGCAAAGGCTGTGAAGAAGAACAGAGAGGACTCCAGTGTGGCTGGAGCTCACTGTGGTTGTGGGTGGGGAGAAGCAGGTGTGAGCTTGGAGAATGCAGGGGCCATTTGCATAGGGCCCTGTGAGCTATGCAAAGGAGTTTTTATTGTATCCCACATGCTAGTAGAAGCCATTGGAAGGCTTTGAATAGTAAGATAACATGATGTGAATTATGCTTTAAAAGTTCACCCTGACTGCTCATGAAGAACGAGTTGAAGAGGAGCAGGAGAAACAATGTGGAGACTGATTAGGAGGTCTGCACACTCTCCAGTGGGGAAAGATGGGACTTGGCTGTGGTGGAGCCAGGAAAATGTGACTCAGCCTGCTATCTTTCAAGAAGCAACACAACTGCTGCTCCTATATAACGCTTTTCCTGACTCTTCCCAGGTGGGTGCTGGGGGCTCCAGGTATCCCCTGCACATGACTCCTGCTGCAGCTATAGCACTTAATCATACTTGCTTCTGTGTATGTCCATCTTATTCTTGTATGAGTCAGGCTCCTTGCACTCCTAACCAGCAGCTGACCCTTGGCAACAGCAACAGCTAGGCCTTGAGTGCAGACCTCTTCTAGGTGAGGTACACAGAGATGGTTAATCTCAGGAGTCAGTTTGACTGGACTAAGGGACACCCATATATCTGGCAAAGCATTATTTCCGGGTATATCTGCAAGGGAATGACATTGAAATTAGTTGACTGAATGAGGAAAATCCATCTTCACCTAATATAGACGGGCACCATCCAACTGGCTAAAGACTCAGAACAAAAATTTAAAAAGAAAGGCAAAATCTCTTTCTATTCTCTCTCTCTTTCTCCACGCCCCCCCCCCCACTTCTCCCTCTCTCTTGCAGTCTGGGACACCCATCTTCTCCTCTCCTTGGATATCAGAACTCCAGGTTCTCGGCACTTTGAACTCCAGTACTTGCACCAGTGGCCCCTTAGGTTCTCAGGCCTTTGGCCTCAGACTGAGAGTTTCACCATCTGCTCCCTAGTCTCTAGGCATTTGACCTTGAGCTAAATCATACTATCAGTTTCCCTGGTTTTGCAGACTACATATGTAGCACTGTGGAATTTACTAGCATTTGTAATCACATGAGCCAATTTCCCTAATAAACCCTCTCTTATCTATCTATCTATCTATCTATCTATCTATCTATCTATCTATCTCCTATCCTGTTTCTCTGGAGAACTCTAATACACATGTGTTGTATTTGTTTAATCTGATGACAGCCTGAGAAGGTAGACATTATTCATTCCATTTTATAGATCAGAAAATAAGGTTCAGAGTGATTGAAAATCACTCTAAATGAATTATTCTTTCTTTGTCTTGATCTTCAGTAAACTTGCTGCTTTTGTGTCAGACAACATGCCTCTGAAAATCCTGAGAAAGTCCTGATGAGACCCTTGAAACACACACCACCAACACTCATGTTCCCCTCAAGGAGTGGTAATTAGGTTAAAATATGACTCCCTGCAGGGCAAAGGCAGAGTTTGGAAAACATAATTGGACTGCAGATGGATTCCTAAGGTCACAAGGCTAAGAAATAAGAGAATCTGGACTTGGAATGCAGATCTAATAGGCTGTCCAACTCACATTGCCAGTGAATGGAGATTCGACAAATAGATAATAAAAAAGTGCACAAAGAGAGGAGGACCTGAGAGAATGACCTGGATCAGGGCAGCATTGATGAGACAAGAGATAAAGAACTGGCCTAAGAGAAATCTCAGAGGAAGTCTAGATCAACCCCTGCACCTGCTAACTGCAGGAGGTTCAGCATTCACTCCAGGTGGCCTCAACAAGGCCCAACTGCAAGACTGCAGCACACAGGGACCACCTAGTCATGGCAGTGTTGAGAGGCTTAAGAACCAGAGAGCCAGTCACAGTGTCACACATCTAGAATCCCAGAGACTCAGGAGGCTGAGTCAGAAGGATTGCAAGTTCAAGGCCAGCAACTTAGCAAGACCCTGTCTCAAAATAAAAAATAAAAACAGCTGGGGGTGTAGTTCAGTGGTAAAGTGTCCTGGGTTCAATTCCCAACCCACCCCCGACACAAACCTGAGGAGAAAGAATAAGATTTCTGGGGCTCATGAGGAGCTGTGATGAACAGGTCAGGAGTGACCATTGTGTCACAGAAACCAGGAGAGGAGACGGCTTGGTGGAGATGGCCAGCAATGGAGTCAGACTGTTTCTAGGTCAAATGGATTTAAAACAAACAAACAAACAAAAAACAATTCCCACAGTGTGGTCTTTGAGGAACCCAAATTGCAATACCGCCTAAGATTATTTTGCAATTTGATTATTGAGAAGAGAGTCAAGTGTGAGTGAAGTGAGGATCATCAAGTCTATTTCCACCCCCTTCTCCCACCACTTCCCCATCAGCCATAGTAAAGGAGATGGTGCACAGCCATGAGGCAGATTACCCCCAAGACTCAGACAACCTAAGGCTCCTGAACCTGATTATAGCTCATCTAAGGGAGAGGCTCCTTCCAACACCCTTCCAGAGCCCACCTGAAGTCCAACCATGTTTTCCAAACTCTGCCTTTGCCCTGCAGGGAGCCATATTTTAACCTTATTACCATTCCTTGAGGGGAACATGAGGGTTAGTGGTGTGTGTTTCAAGAATCTCACCAGGACTTTCTCAGGATTTTCAGAGGCATGTTGTCTGACACAAAAGCAGCAAGTTCACTGAAGATCAAGATAAAGAAAACAATGATTCATGTTCCTGGCATGAACAAAAGAGGAAGGAAAAGAAGAACATCTCGGTTTCTCCTTGGAGTTACCAGGAAGCACAACAATTAAACCTTTCTGGAAGAAAAGTGCCTGTACTCCCTGCTAACATGTGCCTCCCTCTGGCCCACAACCTTGATCAGCTGAGAAGTCTAAAGAATGCACAACCCTACAGTGCCATCTTAGCAGTCTTGCAGCTGTGCCCAAAACTGACTTCAGCTAGGAGGACCCTGGGGGTGAACTTCCATTACTCCAACTGCTAGGCATTCATTGACAAGGTGAAAGTGGTCCACCTTGATTGGGGCTTTGGAGCAGGTGGGGTAGGGAGAATGGAAACAGAAGTGTCCAGGAAGAAACAGCCAGAGTGTATCTAGAACCAAAGGGGAGGACATAGATCGAAGAATGCTTCTGGTAACTTAGGTGTGCCTACACCAATCTCCTGGAAATAAAAAAACTTTGTTTCAGTAGAAAGAAAAAGGAAGTAGAGAAACAGAAAAAGAAAAGGACAAGAAGGAGGAGCAGAAGAGGAGGAAGAGGAGGAGAGAAGGAAAAGACAACAATTAAGATCCAATGAAAGGCATTTCCAAAAGGACAAAAAGCTGAAATCTAGCACTGAATGAAATGGATAAATTTGATTCACCTTTGCAGAGTGTAAGCAAGCAGTGAATGTCCTTCTTAACCTAAAGTGTTGGCCAAAGGTGAACTTCCTCTGCAGTTCAGTAATAAAACTGGAATTACACAGGTTTTATCATATCCCTGAGTCCTCCAATTGTTTCATGCCCTCAAATAATTGACAGTCTTAAGAGCTATAAAATACCCAGACCAAGAGACTACTGAAAACCTTTTACTCCTGAGATCTGTGATACTGTACCTAGACAGAGCCATCTCAGCTGCCCTCCTGCTTGGCTCCTTTTCAATGATATGTAGCCAAATGGCCCTGGAGAAGGGAAAACCCATGGGGACTTCTAGGACTTTCTAATTACCTGACAGGACATTGGCAGCACAGAACTCCATGAGCTCAAAGATGCCACAGAGGAAGTCCACTTCCTATATCCACAAAGCTTGGCTCTAGTGGGCATAAAGAAGTGACAGGAGGCTTCACCATTGTTTGGTTCACGCCTTCAGTCAACATTATTGAGCATTCACCATGTGTCATCACCAGAGTCAAGGGCTGAGGGCATAAAGGTGGATAAGGAAACTGTGGAAAGAGTCCTGCCTTCTTGGAGCTCACGGCCTGGCAGGGGCAATGCACAAGATCAAATTGGACACCAGGTGTAAAGTATGACCAATGGCAGAAATAACATGCTATGGGCAGCACAGGGTGGACATAATGACTGAGTTGAACAAATCTGTCAAGCAGCAACAGGAGGGAGGGAGTCCAGGCAGAGGGACCATAGGGACCTGGAGAGTGTGTTCTAATCCTTCACAATTTTCGCTCAATGACCAGCTCTCTATATCATTAGGTCATTGGCCACCAATGACCAGAAATTTAATGACTCAAAACAATAGCCATCTCTTATATCATAATTTCTGTGGGTCTGAAGGCCAGGTTTAGGTATCTGGGTCCTCTGCTCAGGGTCCTATAAGGTAGAAATCAGGTTTCAGTTGGGCTTCATTCTTTTCAGAGTCTGGAGATGAAAGAATTCAGTTCCTTGCTTTTAAAATTTTTTACAGACTGCATTTTGATTCATTGTACACAAATGGGGTACATCATTTGGTTTCTGTGGCTGTCCATGAGGTAGATTTATACCATTCATGTAATCATACATGTACATAGGATAATAATATCTGTCTCATTCCACAATTTTTCATATCCCCCTCCCTCTCATTTCCTTCTATGTAATCTAAAGTTCCTTCATTCTTCTCTCACCCCCCACCCCCCTAACCCCATTATATATCATCATCCACTTATCAGGGAAAACATTCAGTCTTTGTTTTTTGGGGATTGGCTTATTTCACTTAGCATGATATTCTCCAATTCATCCATTTATGGCATTTGCAGAAATGAAATTATGGCATTTGCAGGTAAATGGATAGAACTAGAGAATATAATGCTAAGTGAAATAAGCCAATCCCACAAAAACAAAGAACAAATGTTTTTCCTTGTTAATTGCAGAACTGATGTCCCTGTTTTCTTGCTAAGTGGTGACCTAGGACTGCCCTCAGCTCCTACCCACCTGGGCCCCTCTGTGTCCCATCCAAAGCATGACTGACTGCTTCTCTAAAGTCTGAAGGTGAATTTCTGCTGGGATCTTCTAGAAGATTTCCTGACTGAGGGAGTAACTAGCCCATGATAGTTGAGGGAATGGTAGGGTACAGGGTATCCAGAACCAGAACATGTGAATCTTGGGGACCAACTCAAAATTCTGACAACACATCTGCAATTTATCATATCCAATGAGAAAATTTCACTTTTCATAGTTGACTTCTAGAACTGTTGACACTGATTCTCATTACTACCTTGAAATTCATACAGTGATCTTGTCACCACAAACAGAATTCATCCATCCAAGGCCACTCCAACCCTGTACTTCCTAACACCATGACTGGCACAACCATCCCCCAATCACAAAGCCCAGGATCTTGTGAAGTCACCCTACCATCTCTTGCTCTTTGCAGGGATTGAGTTTTTCTGATCTACAATGGAAATCTGTCTTCTCTACATCTCCAATGCAAAAAACAAGTGCCATGAGACCAGGGACTTTGTCCAGTTTGTCCTTACCACAACATCAAAATAAGATAATGGTTTAGATCATGGATTCTTGAGTCTAAGTACTTGAGTTTAAATCCTGCCTTGTCATTTTCTAGCCACATAAGTCTGTGTTGGTTCTATAACCTCTTCTCCTTTAGTTTCCACATTTGATAATAGTACTGATTCATAGGGTTATGGTGAGGAATAAATCAGTTAATGCATGTGCCTACCTACTTCTTGAACCATTCTAGTCCTTTATACAACCTACATGCATTTTCCAAACCACTAGCAGTTCCCAGAACAAGTCATATTTCTTTAATCTTTCCCTGCCCAGAATGCCCTCCTCTGCCCTGTCCAGCTCAGGAGATTGTCATCAACTTTTTTTTATTTCTGATGCTAGAGATTAAACCCAGGAGCATCTTACCACTGAGCTACATCCTCAGCTCATTTTTTTTTTATTTTGCAACAGGGTCTCCCTAAAACAACTGAAGGCCTGGTTTAGTTGCTGAGGCTGATCTTGAACTTATAATCTTCCTACCTCAGACTCCTGAGTCATATTATCATCTTTTGCCTACAACATCTGCAGCATCTGGTTCCACACATGGGGGTTTCCAGGAAGAGGTAGGTCTCTATGTTATTGTAGCATTTGTTGAATAACCATTTGTTTATATGTCAACTCCTCCACTGGGCTACAGTCTCCTTGATAGCAAAAGTCAGATCTTAATAAGATTTGTATTTCTGGCAAGAACTACAAGGTATATAGTGGAAGCTTAATATATGATTATTGAATGAATGATTGGCTCTGGGAAGTATCTAATAAACCTTGATATTTGTATTTTCCTAAATCTTGTTTTGCTTGTCACTTTTTAATAGAAATAGTCATTGATGCTTATGTCACAAACTCATTGAGTTTTACTTGTATCCTTTAAAATGAAGATTGCTAGTATCATTCATTCCCCAACAAATATGTATTGGGAAACATTTATCAGATTCTAGATTTAAGGTGAGCAAATCAGGTATGACTCCTCCCCTTATAAGTCTTATAGTCTATTAAATCTATGACTTTAAAGAAGAGGCTGACCTTGAGCCATAAATGTATCAATACAAAGTTATAAATGAGACTTGTAAAGAGAACAGATTAAAAGGAGAGATCTAATTTATATATGAATGCTCCCTGACTTACAATGGAGCTGTGTCCGAATGAACCATCATTCACTGAAATATCATGAGTGGGAAATGCACTTGATACATCCAATGTATTGAACATCAGAACTCAGGAACACAGAACACTGTAGGTTATTGGTTATCTGCCCTTGTGATCACATGGCTGACTAGGAGCTGTGGCTTGCTGCCATGGACCAGCATTGCAAAAGAACATTCTACCAAATATGGATAATCCAGGAAAATATACAAATTCATTTCTCAAAGTATGGCTTCTACTGAATGCAAATCATTTTCAGACCATTCTGAAAGAAAAAAATTAAAAAAAAAACCCACAAGGATACCTACAATAAATCAGGGGCCATCTGTAGAAAGTTTTAGGGAACTTCTCTTGAAGATATGATGTTACAGGTGCCGTAAAAGACTGCATAGGCATGAGCCATGAAATATCATGGGGAAAGAGCATTCCAGCTCATGGGAGCAGCATGTGGGAAGACCCTAAGCAAGCGAAAGACAGCTGGTGAGGCTAGCCTGGGAAGTGGTAATGGAGGGGACACAAAAATTGAGAAACTGTCAGGGGAGAGACTGCAGGGCTTTCATCTAGAATCTGGATTTTATCAGTGTATAAGGAAGCCACTGAAGGTTTAAAACAGGAGAGTGATGTGAACCTCTGGGAAGGATCTTCCTGTGAGCACCATGTTGTGCACTGCAGATGTGGGTGCAATTCTGAATTTTAGTGGTGAAAAAAAGCAAGAACCTCTCTGTCCCTGATCAGCAAATCTTTAGTCATCAGCTCCCACCCCTGAACCCACAGGAGAAAGATAATGGAAGCTCACTTCCACGGTCACACATGAGAAGACCTTAAGCTGTCCTGGCTATTCAGGTGGAAGTTGTCATCTCCCTCAGATGATATCTCATCCATCATGACATGAGACATGCCAGGTAGACAGGATCTAATGGTCCTACCAATTCTAACATGAATCTAGGAAGCCCGGTACCTGGAATCAGTATTCAAAGCCAGGAGACACACTTGGCAGTGGCTTTGGGTGGTCCCGGGAGGCCACAGCACTCCTATGATAAGCCTGGCCATGCTGATCTGGCAGTGTCCTCCTATGAAGGGAGTAAATGGTGGCCTGCATGAAACTCTCTCCCATCTTACCTTTGGTTCTACTGACAAAAACAGGAACATTGGGTTTGCCCAGCAAGGTGTCATTTAGGTCATGTCCTGGCAGCCTGTGACTCCCAGCTTTCACTATCCCCTGGTGCCCTTACAGACCTCACCCCTCTACCCTGCATAACACCAGAATGTAAGCACACTCTTCATCCCACAGCTCCCCACACAAGGTTGGGGGAGACAGAAGGTAATTTCATTCTCTCTGCATACAGACCTTTGAGAACTACTTGAGGCAATTTGTCACTCATCTTCAAGCTGCCCGTCAAGAGGGGAGCTGAGAAGACTCTGAAATGAGATCCCTGTGCTGTAATTAAGTGCCAGGCTTTGTTTTACACCTGTCTTTCCCACCGTGCTGATCATATCACCAAGATCCCCCAGGCAGTAAATGGGGAGTGGGAGTCACTCTGGGATTACACCCCAGCTCCCAAAGGCAGGTAGAGGGAAGGGGCCTATCTGTGTCCTACCCGGCTTCCCCCCTTTCCCAGACTTACTCAAGACAGTGTCATTTCTGCCCTTGAACTGAACTTCGCCCCAGAAAGTCATTCCATCCCTTTCTGATTAATCTCCTCTTTCTAACCTTTGGGTTGTACCAGCCTCCAGGGAGTCGTTTCTTTCCTTTGACATGCCCCTTTTCCTGAAAGTGTGGCAAATCCCAGCATCAGAGGGAGGGTAGGAAAAGAAAAGAGAAGTTAGAACATAAGGAACCCCAGGCTCATAGGACACAAAGAGTCTGTCCTCTCTTGCATTCTTCAAATAAAATGAGAACTTCCTTCCTCAAACCACCCCAGCTCCCAAACACAGTAGCATCTGCTGACCAGAATCTGTTCTGAAGATCTTCACATTTTACCCTGAAGTGGCGCGGTGGAAGGAGCACTGCCCTGGGAGTCAGCACGGACCGAGTTCCTCCTCCACTTGGCTGTGCCTTTGGACACTTCAGGTCTTCCGACAACACTTCGGGGTCTGCTGAAGTGTTGGGTTGCTCCTCTGTACGACTGGAAGAGGAAGGAAAGGGGCAGTGCTGGTCTGGAGAATCTAGGTGGGCATATCTGGGGTCCACAGGGGTCGCCGCAGGACCTCCGCCTGCTCCCCGGGGCCCTTCCCCTGGATGCAGGGCGTCAGCTCCCCGCACCACAAACTTCCGAGCTTTCTGCATTCTCCTTCAACACGTGGACCCTTGCCCCGTCCCCGCAGGGTCACTGCTGCGGTAGCCCGAGGTCTCCCATTTAAGGAGAAAGCTAAGAGGGTACCATGCAGAGGGGACCAGGCCAGGCCAGAGGGCGCTGAGTCGCTGGGAGTGGCTTTGGTGGTGGGTGGGGCCTCCCGGGACCTGCGAGGCCTTCCGGAGCCCTGAGAGGTAGCTGGACTTTGCTGCAGGGAGGAGCAAGCCGAGGTCGACGCGCAGGGATTCGTCCAGACAGGTGAGCATCCTAGCTGCAGGAGACCCGGGAGGCTGAGGCGCGGGATTGGGACACAGATGCCTTTGGCGGTGGGGCGCCTCTGCCCCTCCTCCGGCCTCCTCCTGGAGCTGATCTGGGCTGTTTCCAACTCTGTTCCCTCCACCGAACATCCATCCCTGAATGGCACCCTCTGTACCGCTATACTGAGGGAAGTGGGGGTCCCTTGACCCAAAGTGGAGAGGGGAAAGTGACACGTGGATACCCTGTGCCCAATAGGCAGGACACAACTAAACCTCGGCAGTACAAGCAGGTAATTCCCATGCTTGCCTTGGAACAGAGCCATTCTTTCTTGGCAAGCTTTCACATTTTCACCTTAGTCCGCACCCTGTGGAAGGGGCCCAACGACTTGTCAGGAGGCAGCTTTCTCCCTGTCCTCTTGGAAAGAAAAGACACAACCACTTCTAACAGGGCCACAGAAATCCCAGAAAGTCACTGAGATGATCAACAAAAGGCCTTAAACACCCGGTCCCAAATTGCCAGGTGGAGCAGCCTGGCAAAGACTCCACAGTAAAAATTGATGGTCTTTATGTTGCAAGAAAGAAAAATGTCAGCCTGTGAAGATGATGTCCCAGTGGCTCTGCATCTGTAAAACCACAATTGAAAAGACATTTTCTGAGGTGGGTTTGGGACCACATTGTGGTTTGGTTGATTGACTGTCCTGTGGGTGAGGTACTTCCAAAGAAGACTGCTTGAGGCCACATTGAGTGGAAATCCATGATGGTGGCTTTCTCCCAGGTGTGGATTAGCTATGTGGTTACTTAGTATTTGGGACAGATCGGCCCAATATAGTTAACTGTGAACAGCTTAACCCCAGTGACCTTCAGATACTGTTGCTGAGCAATGACCCAATCAGTGCAATGTCTTGTTTGGACATAGAGTGCATCTGTAGTCTGTAACACTGTCCTCCTGCTCAGTGCCTGGAAGAGGGTGTTGATTACCTGCTGGGCAGGCACAGTCGGGCTCTTGCAAGATGCATTTAGTTTGATCACTTTTCTCTGCATTTACTCAGGATCTGAACAGCCCATCAAAGATCTCCTGAACTCTTTGACTCACTTCACCTTATTCTCTGGGAAAGAAAACAATGACCAGGAATTTTCCAGAGCACCATGTGTAGCCAGTCAGAAGGAAAGCCCTGGAGCAGAGCCAGGGCTCCAGTTCTGTGGAGTTAGATGCTAATCTTTCACTTACCACATTGTGGAGAGGATCCAGGGGAGTCCCAGAGGAAGGACCCAGGCCTAAGCTAATTACCAAGCAGTACAAAATCAGTTCATATTTTAAACAATGTGGTGACCATGCCCACATGCTTCATTATTATCCCGACAGGCACTTACTTCCATCCTAAATGATGGCACAGGATCACCCCTTTGGACATTTATTCTGTGAGCAAAGCAAGCTTTCTGATTCCATTTTCTGAATGCAAAACCAATCCTGTCAGGTCTTGAATTTTGTTTGAGGAGGGAAGCCAACTCCTGGGAAGGCACGTGCAGCACAGAGCCTTCTTTGTTGATTTCCACACATTTGGAAATGTGACTGTGCTCAGTGTTAAACCAGAATAGTTCTGTTTGCTCACATGCTTGGATAGCAAGATACCCTGGAACGTCCAGTAACTGATTCCAGATGTGTTTATTTCATACTTAATTGTGGAAAAAGCATGCAGAAGGTAAGATCTCTGAATCTGCCTGAATCTCTGAATCTTCAGTCAGGTCTCTGAATTTTTGGTGATTTGAAGTTCTGTTTTCATAGTCCCCTAATGTGTAAACCACAATCTATAATATGCTCAGCTCTGTGGGGCAAACACAAGTTTGAATTATGGTTTCTATTGTTCTGAATCCTCCAGGTGTAGGTGGGAAAGTAAAACTAGCACCCACAAGACAATTAGAGAGAAATTAAGTACAAAATTATGTGGTATCATCTTCTAGTTCAAAGATAAAATCAGTGTAGGATAGAAAAAGCAGAGAAGACTTCTAGGAGCTAGTTGGTCTTGAGCTCAGTTTAGAAACCACCGCCAAAGACTAGACCAGAGAGAAGGATGGAAACCCCAGAGTAACAGGAAACTCAGGACAAGCAAAGGCACTTGCTGTCCACAAGATACATTCAAAACTCCATGGCTCCCTTTCCAACTCCATCTCCGGCCACTCTTTTCAGGTACCCATCCTGCTGTAGGTGACCTTCCTGTAGGATTCTGAGCACACCATTTTCCTGCCCCCCTTTTTTTCCCTTTATGCTTTCTCTCCTATATTCAGGATGCTGTGCTGGGGGATCCTCTAAAGTTTTAAAGCATGTCAAATACTAACTTCTGTAGTAAAGATTTCCCTGGCTGGCCCCTACTCCAGAATTCATGCAGAGCTGGAGAGTGTCTCCCTTGTCCTTCATTGCTCCTTGCATTCTTATCATCCTGTTGAATTTCTTATCACCATTGGAGATGAGGAGTCTTTGCCCCACTCGGGCTGTTACTGGAGTTCTAGGCTAGAGGTCTGACTTTGAGGGTCCCAACAAACCAGGTCCAGGCACATGCCCCCCAAAATAAGCAGAAAAGGTAATAATGAAAAACTGGGGGAGATCTTTAACCAATATGACCACATTCAGAAGACAAAGTGAGATTCAGAATCTCAGCCCTGACTTTGGTGTATTGACAGGAACTTTAAGTTTAAACAGATGAACTGGGGCAGTGGGTGAGAGGTATGCATAAATAAGCAGTCTTGGCCAAATTGTGGTCTGGTTGATTATTCTGTTGGTTCTTAGTCTGTGAAGTGGCTCCAGAGAAGTCATTATCGCGTGATAGGGCAATTGCCACTTGCCGCTCAGGGTGTCTATCAGTCCTGTGATCTTGGAAGGACGAATTCAGTTTCCATGAGCTGATTGCCTCTGCTTGGGGAAAGGACAGTCTCATTCTGGGGTGATCTGGAAGATGTAAGGCAACTACTGAAGACTTGTAGGCACTACACCAGGGGTCTGAAACAGGATGCTGCAAATCTTGCCCCAGTCTTGAAAGAGAACAAGGTAAGTTAGGTAAATTTAGGGTCAATAAACCTATATTACTGTTTTTTTTTTTAAGATGAACACTCCTTAAATGATTATCTTGCCAGTGTGCAGACCTGAGCAGATCATAAAGTTGAAGGTAATAAAGGAGACAGGTACAAAATGAAGCCAGGGATGCCAAGCTTTATCCCATTTTTAGTTACCCATAGAGTATCTGAAGGAAGAAAAAAGCCACTGCTTTTAGCAAAATCAGCCTCTGTAAGTCCCTGTTATAAGGCAGGGCTGTGTCACATCTGGGGAACCCCTGAGCCTAAGGTAGTGTCTGACACATAGGAGGCATTTGGTAAATGAGCCTTGATTGAACTCCAGCCATATAAAGGGAAGATCAAAGCTCCCACTTACTTGGAGCAGAAGGTGTGAGATGTGTTATTGAAGATCTAAGACTGGATAAATTAGGTGAAGCCCATTCCCAGAGCCCTTGAGGAGTGTGAGTTTAATGCAGTAGCAGTACTCGAAACCCCCTAACACCCTCAGAATGGAATTCTAGAGGGTTTTTGTTTTTAATTTGACCTCAGCATATCCTTTCCAGCCTCAAACTCCAACCTTGAACACACACATTAGCCTTCTGAGCTACCCCAGCACAAAGCAATACCCTCTTGTGCTGCAGTGACATGGCTGTATCCCTGCTGGTGACTGTGGGCTCCTTGAAGACAGCTAAGGGTTTATCCTGGGTGTTGCACCATCAGCTAGCTTTATTCCCAAGAGATGATTTCCAATAAACATGTATCACCCTGGGGTGAGAAAAATACAAAAGGAAGGACAAATCTAGAGACATATGAAAGGGGCAGGGCAGGGGAGTAGGATTCCATGATTAATTAATTAATTAATTCTGTAAAAAGATTAAAGGACACAGCAGGTAGAGGCAGAATCCCAAAGGGATCAGATACCTGGTCTGGGAGAAGTCCACTTATCTGTCTCTGAGTTCCATGCAAAAAAGTTTTTATTTCCTGTAGGATTTTCAGAATTCAAAATGTTTTATCACTTTGAGACATAGTGAGTTTGACTGTACAACAAGACATTCAAATGGATGTCCTTTGAGACCAGGAGAGGTCAAGGCTGGGAGAGATTTGGGGGAAGGAGTGTGCAAGGTCCAACTTGGAGAGCATATGTGGTCACTGGGGGAAGAAGCCTACAGCTGAGAAACCCTTGGAGAGGAAAAATGTCCAAGCTAAAGGGAGTAGGATATGGGAAAATAACTCGTGAGAAATAAAATGGTGGAACAATAAAAGGGAAATCATGGAAGCCAAGAGAAGGTATTCTGAGAAGAGTTGGTCAAAGCTGTCTGATGCTAGAAAGAAAGAAAAGAAAGAAAGAAAGAAAGAAGAAAGAAAGAAAGAAAGAAAGAAAGAAAGGAAGGAAGGAAGGAAGAGAATGAATGAATGAACAAGGGAGTTCCCAAAAGAAAAGACAGAAACAAATTTCAAGAGAGCATCCCTGTAGGAAGCCAGAGCTGAGGGGTTAAAAAGAGGATAGTTAGTAGGAAATGGGAACACTGGGAAGAGGTTTTGGCCTTCATATCTGAGGAATCTGGCCATGAAAGAAAGGATAGATTATTTCTCAGAATGAAGGGGAAGTAGTTGGGTCAAGAGAAGACTTTCGGTTCATTTTATAAGGGACTGATATCTAAGTTTGTGTGCAGAAGGATAGGAGCCCATTTATTCTGAAGGAATGTGAGTAAATTCTCCTTTTCATATCAATTATATTTCATTTAATTTCTATTGTTTCCCTTGCAAGTATCCCATAGAACTTTCTGGTATATTTCCAAAGTTATGGTATCACTAAACCTAACCATTGGATGTTGTGATGCCAAAATGAAAATATTCCTGACCTGTGTTAAACTTCTCTCAGATGTCCCATGCTTGGCTTTCTCTCATATGGTGGTGGTCATTTTTTCCTTTACCCAAATTAATAAGACCAGTAATAGCAGCAAACACACACATAGCATTTACTCTCAGCCAGACACTGTCCCAAGTACCTGTGGGGGGCCAATGTAAACTAGTGTTCAGATTGAACATTTCTGTCTTCAGGCCCATGCACTTAAATCACTACTATAAATTCAAAATAAGTAAGTTGACATTTTACTGTAAATTCACGTTGATGTTCCTGACACTTCTACAAGTTTCATAACCCCAATGCTACCGACAACACAACTTGTCCAGAGCTGCCAAACCATTAACTCTCCAGACCCATTTTCATTGTCAGACCAGCTTTAGTAGTCAATAAGTAATTTAACAACTAACTAATAATCTATCATGTGCAAGGTATTGCAAGAGACCTGGAAATCTGAGCTGTATCCTCCATCTCATTTGCTCTTCCTAATCACTCCAATTTGGAGACAGGGAAACCCTGCCAGGATTTGAACTCAAACAGCCACAAATGAAGGCAAAATCTAATGCCACTTTCATCCCTGAGTGTTTTGTGATCTGAGATTCCTCCTCATCTTGCTCAGAGGTGAGTCCTTGTAGTTTCAAGGCTTCCTTTTATTTTCGTTGCCAACATGTTAAACTAATAGATGGTGAGTATTCATCTCTAACATGATCATGCTCATATGTGCAAAAAAAACCAAAAACTGATCCTAGATACTGACTTAATATTTGTTTGGCGTCTTCATCTCACTGGGCTGGGATTCAAAGAACTACCTCAGTTTGTATCTCACGTATTGCCAAGATCTCAGGGGCAGGGCTAGGAGTTGTTTCCTGCCCTGTTCTCCAGTACACACGAGGGTGCTCTTGCCCTAGTCCCTTCAGTTCCAGCAGGTCTGTTGGTCCAAGACCACAAGTCTAACTTTCTGAGATCAAGCACAGTCCTATCCTCCTGGGACCTACAGACCGACTGTGTTCTCCTGTTTCTCCCTTGTCTCTCTGCTTCTGTCCAACAACCCCCTTCTTCCTGTACCTCCTGGCAAAGGCTGTGTGTCCTCTCCCTACAGCTTTGTTTAGGAAATCAAAGCCAGAAGAATCTGCAAGGTGTTTTTGGGTACAGTCCTGCCACTTGCCTGAAGGTGAAAATACAAGAAGAGGAAAAAAAAGTTTTCTAATCTCAAAATAGTTTCTAGCCACAGATGTAGTCCCCTTTCAGAGTAAATTCTTAAGGCAGGAAGAAGTTGCTATTTAAGGTTAGGGTATATGTTATAGGTTTGTTGATAATGCTATTTTCCACTATATTTTTCAAGATCCTTGGTAACAGGCTTGCAAATTTGTCAACATGGAGATGAATGTTCTGCTCCAGGGAGGACTAACTGGTTTGTGATTTCTGTCATGATACTCACCAAGTCTCCTTAGGTAATTTTGGAGTTCACAAGGATGTGAAAATGCTGCCAGTTCAGGTTGCCATTATACACATGCAGAACCTGAGGATAAGAAAAGTTAAATTTGTCTGGAAGGCACTGATGGTGTCCAGAGGAGGACCTGGATTTACTATTACCCAGCCCGATGCTTCTGCCAGGATCACATGTATCTTGGGAGTAAACACCACCAGCAAGTTGCAGTCAAGTCACTCGCTGACTCCCCTCCCTCAGTCAGAGTGCAGCACAGTCGCCAGGACAACCTGCCCAGGCAGATTTCACACATGATAAAGCTGCTAGGGAGAGCAGTGCCCTGGGCACATGATAGGGACCTGTGCTTCCCCAGGGACCTTTGCCTGCTCCTGCTCACAGTCACTCAGGCACAACCACTGAAATCATCTTTCCTCTTCTGCACCTGGAGGCTCACAGAGGTCCTCTTCCTTCTTAACCTCTTTGAGGCTCACCTTGCAACCGAGGCATCTACGTCAGCTGCAAAGCCAACATGATTTTATGTGCCTAAGGAGCTTAAGAGAAATACAGACTGCAGATCCTTCCCAGGATGCTTCTCAAGTGCTTTATAATTTCCCTTCCCACTTCCATTCTCTGCATATCACTGAGCACAGTTGAAAAGAGATTCTATTCTCCCATTCACATTCCCCACCCTGCCCCAACCTCTTTCAATTTTTTCACAGTCCAGATTATTTCTTCTGCTCTCGCAGGTTGTCTGTGTCATTACTTTCAGGGGTGCTACATTGGACTTCCCAGCTCCGTCTCTCCAGCTCCCTGACCTTGCAGTTTCCCGGCTCTCCTGGCAATTCACTTTGCCCATCAACACACCAGGTTTAGCTGAGATGCATTCGGGGAGGCTGTCAGAGCCTGCAATGTTAATTTTCTAATTGAGAAGATGAGCACAGACTGAACCTGAAGACAGGTAGAAATGTTCAATTCCTAGGTGAACTATCTTTCCCTGAAGATTTTGAGTGTGTTATGCTAGTTGTTCACTTTTCATAATCACTCAGATGAAAGTATTTATAGTAATCAGATGCTTTAACACTGTGCTAATTAGTTTATAATAAGCAGACAAAAGAGAAGCCACTCTGTGCCTAACCCATTTCAGTTCTCAACATACTGTTTTCAGATTATTGCTCCCTTGGTTGCCACTGTTTTTGTTGTTTTATAGTGCTGGGGACCACCACCAGACAATATTAAAGAAAACAGAGGAAGCTAGTACATAATTTCCCACAAGTACTTAAAAGAGAAACACCAAATCACCCCAGCATGTCAAGAAATCCACTTCCTTCTCTTACTGTCCCCCTTCAGTGGTTTTAAAAGGAATGCCTTTTTGGTGAGGCATTGTTGAATAAATGACAGCTTTCTACTTAAACAAGCAAGAAATATGAGAGGATTATGTGGCTAACTGGGTTCTCCAGTTTGGACACTGGAGGATCCTCAGTAGCTGCTCTTTGTGTTGCTGGAGGAAGTAGAAACTATTATTGTTGCTGTTTTACAGAAGATGATTTAGACTTATGCACCCAGGGCTTCAGCACTTGCCCAATCTCACACATCTGTTACATTGTGGAGCTAGGATTTGAATCCAACTATGACCAGCTTAGTTGTCATTTTCATCTCTTAACTCACTCCATTATGCAAGTAATACAAGGCTCCCAGTGGAGCCCAGCACAGCCTTTCCCACCCCAATTCTGCCCTTTGTGTGCCCTCTGCTGATCTCCAGGAGAAGTGCTTCCAAACCAGAGGAAATGACCCCAAGCCCTCCTGTTTTCTTAGCTCCTAGTAAAACGGTGGGACCCCTCTAGTTCTCCATCTTCTGAAATCCCAAGTGAGTCCTCTCTGAGGTACTACCTGATGTTTCACTCTCCAGGGCTAAGAAGAACTGGGGAGTGAATTCAGTTCCTCTCAGAACTGATCATGCAGCATGAGGCAGCCCAGATAGCAGAGGAGCAGTGAGCAGCCAGACAGAGAGCACATCTCTAGGCCCTGTCCACTCAGTGTGTGGTCAGTGGAGCAGCAGCATGATCACCATCTGGGAGCTTGTTAGAAATGCATGTTCTATTGCCCCATCCAGAGCTGATGGATCGACATTTCTCTTTCAAAAAGATCTCTAGGTGATTCTCATCAAAGTACCCACTGAAGCTCTGTATGTGTTTTGCAGTGTACTCAATATTGATTTTGTTTAAAAATCGCAGTGACAAGTTTTCAACTGGATTCAAATCCTAACTCCACAATTTAATGGATATAAGACCTTAGGCAAGAGCTTAACCTTGGTGAGAATCCATTAAAACATCTATAAAATATGAAAAGCAAAAGTGTTCAAATCTTCAACTCTCGGGACACTCTCATCCTAAATCTGAGTCCCAATAATTGTGTGGTGTCTTGTAACATCACCGTGATTTACCTAGTCCTACTGCTTAGAAATGCCAAACTCTGGTGGTGACCTTAGCTCTATTTTCCCCCAGAAATTCACAAGATCCTTGAGTCAGCACGTTCTCTGCTCACTGGGGAGTAGAGACAGTGGAATTGTCTTGTCCTTGTTCTTGAGCCTCAGAAACCAAATGACCATGGAAATGTTATGAAAGAGACTTCTGGGTCCTGGGGGGCAACTTCCTCACCACCAAAGTGAATTTTTTCCTCTCCCTGGAGTTATAAGAAAGAAAGTTGCCCATCAGACTGAATGACTTAGCCACCTTCTGAACCAGAGGTTGGGCCAGAGATGGTTCAAAATCTCTTCAACCCTGATGTTCTATGTGCCTCAATTTATAAAATGGTCTTGATCTTTTCTGATTATAATTCCATTTAATGGAAACACAACTAAAAAGAAAATTGCCATATGGCACAGAAAACCACCTATCCACCTATGTAATGTTTTCTATTTCTTTCTCTTAGTTAGCTTCCTATTCTCTCTTAAGAAAATGAAAGCTCTTCCTCCTAATCTCTTCTCTCTCTCTCTCTCTCTCTCTCTCTCTCTCTCTCACACACACACACACACACACACACACACATACACACACCCTCTGCCCCTATAATGAAAATAACTTAGAAGTCCCTCATGCTAGGATGAGGAGGTAAGTGCTTCTGATGAATATATATCTTCTTCAAAATATTAATGGGAAAAAAATTGCTGGGGTGCTTAAGTTGTGACAAGTACTGCAGGGGCTCCCACATGAATAAAATTGAGTTCCTGCCCTCCAGATTTACAATCCAGTGAGAGAGGCATATTGTAATAAAAATGCTGTCCTGGAGTCGTACCCAGAATATCAAGGGAGAGAGGCAAAGCATGCCTGCAGAAATGCGAGGATCATTTCATGGAAGAGCCGGCCTCAGATCAGCCCTGGCAAGGGGCATGGAATGGGATGAACTTAGGAGATGTGCATAAGCATCCCAAGCCCAGGAACTACCCAAGCAGAGAAATCAGGGTGGAGGTCAAATTCTGAGAATGGCAGATTATATCTGGGAAACAAAGAAGCAAGGGGAAAGAAGTCTAGACACAGCAAGGAAGGTAGGCCGGGTTGAGGTTTCCCCTTTGTAAAGTGAGAGTGCAGGTCCTAAGGGGCCATTCCAGAATTAGGATATGGTCCCAGATGGATGGCCTCAGAGTAATTCTGAAGAGTTCTGATGTTGTGGGCATAAGGGACAATTTTCTGGTAAGAGTTATGCTCTGGGAAGCTCCCTCAGGTAGCAGAGGGATGCTTTTTTCAGAGTTACACACACTGTTAGTTCTATTATGGTGACAAAATACCTGAGACAATCAACTTAATAAAGGAAAAGTTTCCTTTGGCATACAGTTTTAGAGATTCCAGTCCATGACTGATTGGCCTAGTTGCTTTGGGCTTATGGTGAGGCAGCATATCATTGCAAGAGTGCATGGTAATGGAGAAGTTTTCCACTCATAGTGACTGGGAAGCAAAGAGAGAAAGAGGAAGTGACTGGGATCTCAATACCCCCTTCAGTAACCTAACTTTTTCCTATTAGGCCCCATCTGCTAAAGATTCCAACGCCTCCCAACAGTGCCACAGTCTTGTAACCAACCCTTCACCATATGGGCCTTTGGGGAATATTCAAGATCCAAACCCTATTGCCCACTCTGGGAGGTGGTTGCTTTAGGAATCCAGGTAGGAGACAGTGGGGCCTTGAAGCAAGGAAGAGGCAACAGAATGGGAAGGCAGGGGAATCACTGCTGGAGATACTCAGAGGTGAAATTTGTAGAATTAGTTGCCAACTGCATTGTTGCCATCCTTGAAGCTTCTTCCTGTGGGGACTTAGGGAAAAGCCACCTTATTAGATTTTGAGGATATATGTACTGAAGACAGAAGCAAGGGTCCATGACCAATGATGATTTTGAGGCAGTGTTTGACCAGTTCGAAGGGATTCAGAAACATTGGAGTCTACATGCTGTGCATTAGGGGAAATGCTACAGATGCAGAAAAGGACATTTCAGGGTGTGTTCAGGGGAGAAAGGAAGGAAGGAGTTCACTCTCCAAAGCAGATAATATAGTACTAACAGGTACTACTCACTGGTATAATACTCACTGGTCGGAGGGGAGTGATGACCCAGAAAGGAGAGAAGAGAGCAAGTGAGATGGGGCTGTTGTGCATGAGCCCAGGTCAGTCCATCCAGGGGACCCAGAGAACCAACAGACAGCTTTCAGTACCTGGGCAGCCATTTATGCAGGTTCAGGAAGAGGAAGGGAGGCCCCAGGGCAGGACACAAGCAAATTCATTCATTCAGCAGATATTTGCCAACATGGTTCCTTCTGGGTGCTAGTGACAGCAGTAAACCAAACAGAACAAGCAATAGAATTCTACTTTACAAGCAGGGACACAGGTGGACTTTAAATACCAGCCGAGGAGCTTGACAGCAGTTGTAGATGAATTTCTAGAAGAAATTTAGTGAATGGTCTGCAGTTCAGGGAACCCCCGCACTGTATACGTTCCCTGCAGCACAGCCATGTCCGTCCTGACAGGGTTTTCAGTTTCTGCAACTCCAGGAATTCGGCATGGACAGAGTTTCTCATGATATCTCCCAACCCCACCCAGTGTGCATGGAACAAAGACTGAACATAAAAGGGGCATTTCTCACTGGGCTAGACTTAATAGTCATTCTTGGTGTTATAGAATCATCATAAACAGAGTTGGAAACAGAGCCTAATGAGACCAGCGAGTGTCAGTAAATAAATCAGCCCTTCTCCTGAGAGTGCACCAGTGCCCAGAAACCTAATGTGCTGATCTCAGAGTCCTGTTTATAGAACTGTAGGCAGTGTTCGTCCTTGGTGTTCACAGAAGATGCTAACCACTGCCTCTGTTCGGGGGTGTGATGTGTCTAAGTGACTATGTGGAGCATGCTTGCATTTTGCTTGTGTGAAGTCGCCTGTCCCCAACCATGGAATGTTGTTTGCACGAGTGAGCTGCCCTCTCTCACCACATTAATCTTAATGTGAAATGCTGAGGCCCAGCCTCCCCTGCTTGACTCAAGTTTCCCTCCCAGTGGTGCTGCAGGGTGCTGCCCCAGTACAGGTACAGAGCCCTCTAGCCTACCGGGTGTTGCGGTCCCAACACAGTCAGCCACACGGGTGGCCACTAGAGGGCAGCAGCATGCTCCCAAACAGGAGCAGGAGCTGAGCCTTCCTAGGCTGCTAGAAGTAGGAAACAAGGCCAGCTGCTTCTGGGAGGGGCAACGTGTGGAAGCGCTCCTGAAGGAGTAAGAGAAAGAAGAGATTGGTGAAGTTGTGTTGAGGGCACACTTGAGTGCTGCATTTCTGTAAGGGCGCCAATGCACATGACATGGACTGGCAGAGCTCAGCCTCCAGGTGTATGTTCCAGGGCAGTTGTTTCTTTTTTAATTGTTTTTGTTTTTGTACCCAGGGTTGGACTCAGGCTTAACCACTGAGCCACATTCCCAACCCTTTTTATTTTTTGAGACAGGGTCTCACTGAGTTGCTTAGGGCCTCACTAAGTTGCTGAGGCTGGCTTTGAACTCATGATCCTCCTGCCTCAGCCTCCCAAGTTGCTGGGATTACAGGCATGCACTATCGAGCCCAGATGCAGGGAAGTTCTGAGGCCATCAGGAAGGTGCCATGGTTCAGATAAGGGCATGAGAGAGCTGAGAGGAGAAGCCTGTGTTGAGAGAACTCAATATTTCAAAGTGGGAACCATGCCAGCAATAAATTACATAGAGATGAAATGGACCTTCATATGGACATTGAAGAGGACCAGAGAGGGTGACCTTCTGGGAGCCAGGGTCCGAGTGTTTTGTGATTACAGGGAAGTGACCACAAGATAAGCAGATGATGACTGTGAGGTGGGCTGAAGCAGGACCACTGCACAAAACAGCTTGCACTGCCACAAAGGAAGATGTTTGATATAGAAGGTGATGCACAGCAGACAGAACTGTGTGGTCTTAAGTAAGTTACTTAATTTCTCTGGGCCTCAATTTCCTTATTTGTAAAATGTTGTCTACAATAGTGGAGAAGTCTACAGCATCCCACTGTATGATAGTATAGTGATTAGCATTCAGTCTTCACTCAGTATCCCCAGGAAATTTGTTCCAGGACCACCCATGGATGCCAAACATATCAGACCCAAATGTCTTATATAAAATGGTGTAGTATTTGTATAACCTATTCACACCTCCCATATACTTTAAATAATCTCAGATTAATTACCATGCCTAATATATTGCAAGTGCTGTAAATAGTTGTTATACTGTATTACTTAGGAGATGACATTAAGTAAAACATTTGTATGTGTTCAGTGCAGGTGCCATTTTTTTCCCAAATATTTTTGGCCTACAGTTGGTGGAATCCACTGATGTGAAGCTGGAGGATACAGAGGGATGACCGACAATTCTGTCTTCCCTCCAGACTCTAGCCCAGTGGTTCGCACACATGAGCATGCATCAAAATCACAAGAAGGGTTCCATAAAACACACTGCCAGGCCCCAATCCCAAGGCTTCTGATTCAGGTGGACCCCAAGTTTTCGTGCTACTTTCTAAATGCTCTTGCTGCTGGTGGGGGGCTACACTCTGGGTATCAGTATCCTACAGTCTGTAGAACCTACAAGCTCCCAGTGGGCAAGGATTCTCAGTATCCAGTGACTGACATAACTGAGTCTCAGAAGAGTCCCTGTAGAATAAACAGAGATGGAGCTGAATGAAAATGAAATCACTTCTGTAGCCTTAAAACCATGGTGACAGGAGCAAGCATCGTACCTGGGGAGCAAATTCTGAGGCTGAGAGCATGCAGTCCCCATCTGTTTTAAGGGAACTATGATCAGAGGCAGAATGCTGAGCTGGAGGGACTGTGACCCTAATGAGGTTTTGGACTTGTTCCAGCCTATCTGTTGGCTTGTTCAGTGGGATGCTTTATTAGGATGCGTCTAGAGAATGTATTTGTCCTATGAGACTTCCCCTGGACCCCTGACCTTCAGGTTTCTCAAGGCTAAACCTACATTCCATATCCACCTTAGGAATTATTCAAGTATTTTTATTACTCTGTGAACTTTGCAGAAATTCTCTCAGGTCCCCATTTGGAAATCTACCATGAAGTGTCTCAGATCGTGAGTCCACCAGGCTTGGTGCTCCAATTGGGCCCCAGGTTGACCTGGCACCTGCCAGGAGAAACATTTCTCTGCAGCTTGCCACATGATTGTGGCCAGCCTGGAATCCGTTCAGAACACGGGCCCTGATGGGGATCCTATTCCTGGTATTACTTGTTAAGGATCGAGGATTAAATGAGCATAGGAACATCTCTGGCTCAGCCCAAGGCATTCTCAGGCCAACTGTGGTGTCCAGGGAGCAGGGCACCCCCAAAATGTAGGCTTGTGTATTTGCTGCTTGTGCACCATGGTCCTTAACTCAAGGAAGCTTAGGCGAGCAGTTCTGTTGTCCAGGCAGTGAAGTCAAGAAAGGGAACCTGCTCCACCAATGGCTGGGATGAAAGAGAAATGGACTCGCTTCAATTGAAAGAGATACTGACCCTTCTCTGGTCTTATCATCTTAATTAACAGTGACTGGCAGGAATCTTGAGGCCTGCATTGATTGTGCTATTCCTGTTTTCTCCCCTCAAAGCCCTAGATAAGCATTAACCCACCTTAGTAATCTAAATCCAATGCACAACAACCCTCCAAATTTCTTATCAGCCCTTCTGTCTCTCAAGAATCATGGGGTTTCTGAGATGAAGGGGATCCTTCAGATGGTGCCTTCTCAAAGCGTGGCATGAGAACTGCTTGCCTCTCAGTACCTGGGATATGGCTGTAAAGTGCAACTTTCAGGCCCCACCAGGCCCAAGGAACCTAAATACCCAGGAGACAGGCTTGGCTTCAGGCTTGGCATCAGTAGTGGGTTTGGCTTAATTTTTTTTAATTGTGTGAAATATGTATAACCTAGACATTATCATTTTAATCATTTTGAAGTGTTCAGTGGCACTAAGTACACCCACCACCGTCTTTCAACTTGTTCATGGTCCCAAATTAAAACTCTATGCCTATTAAACAATCACAGCCCATTCTCCCCTCCTGCCAGCCCCTGGCAACCTACTCCACTTTCTGTATATCTGAATTTGTCCATTCTAGAAACCTCCTACAGGTTAAGTGGTGTAGCTCTGTGGCACAGCACATGTTTAACATGCTTAAACTCCAAATTTGAACCCCAGTTTCAAAAAAAAGATTAAAGATTTTTTTTTATTTTTAAAGACTGCATTTTGATTCATTGCACATAAATGGGTATATCTTTTCATTTCTATGGTTGTGCACAATATAAATTCATACCATTCATGTAATCATATATGTACATAGGATAATGATGTCTGTCTCTACTCTGGAGAACCACTAGATGGCACACTCCTCTGATGTGTAGAAAGCTCTTCCTGCCCTATGGTGCCCACATGAACTGGAGAGAAGCAAGTGGCCACAGCTCCCAGGCTTCTTCTGGGCCCTGTCCCACCTGCTCCCACCCATCTTGCTTCCTTCCAGATTCAACTCACTTAGAGTTTTGGGTTTCAGGTTTCTTGGTACCTTTTGGATTCTGTTATGTCCACATTGGTCAAGTCTCTCTGGCTGAGTCAGTCCCCCACCCTGGCTCTCTCTCTCTCTTGCTGTGTGGATTCTATTCTTGAACTCTCATCTTTCTGAAATCTGACTGGATCTTAACCAACTTCACTGTCTTGTTCTCACTTTAGATTAGATCTGCCCTGTATCAGTGCTCAGTTGAAATTTGCTTCCACTCATTTTAGCTTCTGGGCTCCCATTCCAGGACATCAGCTGTGTGACCCTTCTTCCTACTTTTGTCTGCACAAACTATCTCTCCAAACACCTCAATTCAGTTCACCTGACTCTTCTGCCCACTGTTTGGCCATTGGACCCATAGAGATCTGCTTCAGAGGCAAATATGTAGTTATTTCATGCCTTTCTGTACTTCATAAGGAAATAAGAATGCATGAAATTTTTGCAATACAACATAACCTCAATTTTCTTAAAATACTTGTTCAGCTGGCTTTATCCACCTTACTTAATAACTTTAATTTTAGCTGTCCTAGTATGGCTTTGAAAATTTGGTGTCTTGAAATATATGTTTTCTTTCACTCATTATCACCACAGATTCACCTAGTTTGGTTCATATGTTTATATGTATTGAGTCATCCGTAAAGAAAAACTAAAAGTTTGACTCTGTCATCCTGAGCTGGTGTTCTTATTGCTGTGTCTCTGCAGGGATTTCTTGTCTGGTACATAAGATGAGGATTCATTCTGATGTTTGGATAAAGCAACAGCTACAAAACTTTCAGCAACTTGGGGACTATGCTGGTTCATTTCTGTAAATACCAGTAATTAAACATCAGAACATGTTTATCTTAAGTCACTTAAAATCCTCACTTGTGAAATCAAAGGTTCTGTCCTCTTCTGGAACAGAGGTCAGCAAATTGTGGTCTGTGTTTGGACTGAAAAGTGTAAAATATTTACCATCTGGCCCTTTCCAGGAAACTTTTTTTCCAACCTGTTCTGGAATATAAGCCATGGTGGTTATTTTTATATATACTAAAGTTTATCAATGTAACATTGAAATGGGTAGGCCTTGGAGATCAGTGAATTATCTAAACCTGGGTGCAAAATTTGGTTTGTGATGCAAATGTGCAATTTTGGAGGGCAAGGACTCAAAGCTATTGGAAGATTCACAGAGGGGTCATTGACCTCAAAACATTGAGAATTACGACCTATTGTCTCCTGCTGGACAGTGTGCCTGAGTGTCGAAGCTGGCCACAGATGTGGGCAATGAGACTGACAATCTTATGTGTCTTGAAGGTCCTGCTAGAATGCACTTCATACCAGAGGATGTGAAAAGCTAACATAAGACTCCATCTAAATATGATTTTTTCATGATCATTTATTTTTGTCCTTGGGTCATGAAGCCTGATTTCCCCTTATTTTTGTCTCCCCTGAAATGCATCATCAGAATCTTCACCCTGGGTACCACTGCATAAGGGATCATGCTTCCTACCACATACCTTAATCTGCCTTCTAAGACTCTATCAGCTTTTAGAATCAGAGCCCCCACAAGTGCACACCAGGACACTTGGAGGTGGATTTGGGGTCCCTTGATGTACCTGCCTTTCATCTTGTCCGTTGGCATATCCATCTCTTTTTCTGTAGATGCTTGTCTGCACTTCTTAGTCCTGTTTTAATAATCATGATTTATATTTGATATTATTGATGCTTTTGGAAAATATATAGGATATAAATGATAAGTATATAATTAAAGATGTCAGGTACAGTGGAAAGACAATGAAACCTCCCATTATGCCTGAGAAGTATGGTCCCAAACCATTAAGGGAGACAGGATGGTGTCTGCCTTTGGGGATTCTGCAGCACCCTTATCTGCTCTGGTAGCTTTCTATTTTCTTTCAATAATTCATCATATTGACTATTAATATCACTTGGAACTTTTATTCCATTTTCCATTTTCTGTACTATCTATAAATAAAAGATCATTAGCTCCCACTCAAAGCCAAAGGAAATTCATTAAGAAATGGCTAAGGTAGTCAGGCATGGTGGCTTACCTCTGTAATCCCAGTAGCTTGGGAGGCTGAGACATGAAGATCACAAGTTCAAATGCAGCCTCAGCAACTTAGCAAGGCCCTAAGCAACATAGCAAGACCCTATCTCAGAATAAAAAATAAAAAGGGCTGGAACCTCAGGGTTCAATACCTGGCAAAAAGAAAGCAAAAAAAAGGGGGGAAAGGAGAGAGGGAGAGAGGGAGGGAGGGAAGAAGGAAAGAAGGAAGGAAGGAAGAAAGAAAGAAAAAAGAAAGAAGAGAGAGAGAGAGAGAAAGAAAGAAAGAAAGAAAGAAAGAAAGAAAGAAAGAAAGAAAGAAAGAAAGAAAGGGTTAGTTTATTTCTATTACACAATCTGAAAACCTGCAAAATAAACAATCACAAACTGGAATTTCTGGTTTTATTTACTAGCCTGGCCCAGACAAGACATGGCAGTGGCTTGGAATAGAGCAGTGGATAGGCTTAGGAGGTGGAACCCACAGAATTTGCAGATGAATTGAATGTGGGGTGATATTCAAGAGAATGAGGGTGATTCTGCTGTTGTCATCCTGAGCCTCTAGGGTGAAAATACTCTAGCTACTTACTGAGATCACTGAAAAAATAAGACTGATGATAGACATTCTCACCAAATTTCCCCTAATAACCATTCAATGCCTTAAAGACCTAATTCATATCTACTGTATTTTTTGTGCCACAGCTTCACAGATGCTTTGGAATCATCCTCAATAGGAAGCAAAATCTCATCAGAGCTAGGTCCAATGCCCAACTCCAGCTTCACGACTGTTCTGGGTTTAATCCATTCTAAAGTCAAAACTATTGCCCTTGATGATATTTTGTAGAATTTCTGCTCTTTATAAACTTTTCTTCCTTCCTATTTCTTTATTTTCATTCCCCTTCATTCTCGTGCCCTCTGAATGCATAACTCTTTACTGATGTATTAGTCAACTTTTTATCATGGTGACAAAACACCTGAGTAAACAACTTATAGAGAGGAAAGGTTTGTTTTGACTCAGTCTCAGAGAATTTAGACCATGATCTCTTGGCCCTGTTTCGCTGGGCATCTGGTAGTATAGTACAAATGGTAGGGATCACATGGCAGAGGAGGCTGCTCACCTCCTGGTGGTCAGGAAGCAAGAAGAAGGGGCAAAAGAAGGGGCCAGGGTCCATTTCAAGGGCATGCCCCCCTGACCTAACTTCCTCCTGCTAGGCTCTACCTCTTAAAGTTTCCACTGCCTCCCAGTTGCACTGCCGACTGATAACCAAGCTTTTAAAACTTCCAAACCATAGCAGCCTCCATCACAGGGCTTTTGTTACACTGAAGCAAATTGAATGTGTTCCAGGCACCAAAGATGGAGGAGACTTATGAATTGTCTCTGTGCTTCTCATAGCACCCAGCATGATAGAGGGAACTTAAGCCAGACATGACTGAGCACCTTTTGCTGTTGCTGCACAGGCTAAGCAAACACTCAACCCAGACAGATGGAGAACTCCCACCGTGGACTTCAGCAACTGTACTGGGTTTTATTTATTGTTGGACACTCACAGAGTCACACAAATGCTAAGCATGCAGTAGATGCTTTATAATCTTTATTAAACTGACCAGATCTGACTCTTTGTGGAGATGATGTAAAGTAACTCTGCTAGTCAGCTTTTCATCTCTGTGACCAAAACACCTGACAAGAGCAACTTAGAGGAGGGAAAGTTTTATTGTGGTTCATGGTTTCAGAGGTTTCATCCATGGCAAACCAACTCCATTGCTCTGGGTCCAAGCACATCATTGCAGAAGGGTGTGATGGAGGGAAACTGCTCAGGATATGGTGACTGGGAAGCAGAGACAGGAGATGAGAAAAAGAGGACTGGGCCACAGAGGAGATGAACCCTTCCAGGGCATGCCACCAGTGACCCACCTCCTCCAGCCACACCCACCTTGCCTGCAGCTGCTACCCAATCAGCTCATTCACATTAGGATGGACCTATTTTATTATAGTTCTCAAAATCTAATCATTTCACCTCTGAATGTTAATCCAGAAGCTTTGGGAGGACACCTCATATCCAAATCATAAATACCCAATGTCTGTATGATGAGATGGGCTGTGTATGGAATCAGCTCAGATCACGAGATGGACTAGAGGACAAGACAGGTGAGGGTGGAAAGGTAAGGGGATTTATTTTCCACCCATCAGCTGAACCTTTTGTGGGCTAGAAATGGACTACCCTCTGGCTAAAGTGAAACAACTTTTCTCCAACATCCCTCAGCAAATCTTGAAAGAATGAGTTAATGAATGATCAGATGAATGAAAAGACAGTTATTAAAAAGACCAGGTGAAATCTGTTTCTGTTCCTTTGTTTCGTAATGTTGGGGATCTAACTCAGGGCTTTGCACCTGCAAGGCAAGCGCGGCACCTCTGAACTACATCCCTGTCCAAGTCAATACCTAGAACACTGCCTCATATGGAGAAAATGCAGTACTAAGTGTCTGATAGAAAGACAGACAGAACAACTTCATCCACAGCAGGCAGTACCGACCACAGCCACATTCTGGCATCATGTGAGCAAAGGGGGTCCACTGGAACAGGCACATCCTAGAGGAGACCCCCAAGTTCTGAGGATCATGTACAGTGCCTCAAGCTGAGTTGCTGTGTTTTCATTCTCCTTTCCCCCACAGGAACATGACAGATCACCTTGACCTTCTCTTAGGAGTGGTGCTCATGTCTGGTCCTGTGTTTGGAATTACTTCCTGCTCCTTTGATGGTCGAATGGGCTTTTTTCTTTTCTGCAATCTCACCAATATTCCCCAGGTCCTCAACACCACAGAGAAGCTCCTGCTAAGCTTCAGCTACATTAGAGCCATCACGACCACCTCATTCCCCCACCTGGAGCAGCTCCAACTGCTAGAGATTGGGGGCCAGTTTATTCCCTTGACAGTGTACAAAGAGGCCTTCAGAAAATAAATAAAAACAAATAAATAAAATAAATAAATAAAAAATAAATAAATAAAAATAAATAAATAATAAACCTGGAGATTAAATAATACACTATTATATGATGAATGGATAACAGAAGACATCAGGAGGGAAATAAAAAATGTCTTAGAAGTAAATGAGAACAAAGACACATCATATCAAAATCTCTGGGACACTATGAAAGCAGTATTTAGAGGAAGATTTATTTCATGGGGTGCATTCAACAAAAGAAGTAGAAATCAACAAATAAATGACTTAACACTACAGCTCAAAGCCCTAGGAAAAGAAGAGCAGACCAACACCAAAAGTAGTAGAAGACAGGAAATAGTTAAAATCAGAGCCGAAATCAACAAAATTGAAACAAAAGGAACAATCGGAAAAATTAACAAAATAAATAGTTGGTTCTTTGAAAAAATAAACAAAATTGATAAACCCTTAGCCACACTAACAAAGAGAAAGAGGGAGAAAACTCAAATTACTAAAATTCGGAATGAACAAGGAAATATCACCATAGACACGAGTGAAATACAAAACATAATTAGAAGTTTTTCGAAAATCTATACTCCAACAAAACAGAAAACCTCAAAGACATCAACAAGTTTCTAGAGACATATGAATTACCTAAACAGAACGAAGAGGACATACACAACTTAAATAAATCAATTTCAAGCAATGAAATACAAGAGGTCATCAAAAGCCTATCAACAAAGGAAAGTCTGGGACCAGATGGGTTCTCAGCCGAGTTCTACAAAATCTTTAAATAAGAGCTCATTCCAATACTCCTCAAAATATTCCATGAAATAGAAGAGGAGTGAACCCTCCCAAACTCGTTCTATGAAGCCAATATCACCCTGATACCTAAACCAGACAGAGACACATCGAGGAAAGAAAATTTCAGACCAATATCCTTAATGAACATCGATGCAAAAATTCTCAACAAAATTTTAGCAAATCGCATGCAAAAATATATGAAAAAGATAGTGCACCACAATCAAGTGGGTTTTATCCCAGGGATGCAATGTTGGTTCAAAATCTGGAAATCAATAAATGTCATTCCCCATATCAACAGACTTAAAGTTAAGAATCACATGATTATTTCAATAGATGCAGAAAAAGCATTTGATAAAATACAGCATCCCTTCATGCTCAAAACACTAGAAAAAATTGGGGTAGGGGGAACATTCCTTAACATTATAAAGGCCATCTACGCTACGCCCATGGCCAATATCATTCTAAATGGTGAAAAACTGAAAGCATTCCTCCTAAAAACTGGAACAAGGCAGGGATGCCCTCTTTTACCACTTCTATTCAACATCGTCCTTGAGATTCTAGCCAGAGCAATTAGACAAACCAAAGAAATTAAAGGGATACGAATTGGAAAAGAAGAACTCAAACTATCCCTGTTCACTGATGACATGATTATATATGTAGAGGAACCTGAAAATTCCACCAGAAAACTTTTAGAACTCATAAGTAAATTCAGTAAAGTAGCAGGTTACAAGATCAATGGTCATAAATCCAATACATTTTTATACATAAGTGATGAATCTTCAGAAAGAGAAATTAAGAAAACTACCCCATTCACAATAGCATCAAAAAAAATAAAATACTTGGGAATCAATCTCACAAAAGAGGTGAAAGACCTCTACAATGAGAACTATAGAACACTAAAGAAAGAAATTAAAGAAAACCTTAGAAGATGGCAAAGATCTCCCATGTTCTTGGATAGGCAGAATTAATATTGTCAAAATGGCCATACTACCTAAAGTGCTATACAGATTCAATGCAATTCCAATTAAAATCCCAATGATGTACCTTACAGAAATAGAGCAAGCAATTATGAAATTCATCTGGAAGAATGAAAAACCCAGAATAGCTAAAGCAATCCTCAGTAGAAAGAGCGAAGCAGGGGGTATTGCAATACCAGATCTTCAACTCTACTACAAAGCAATAGTAACAAAAATGGCACGGTATTGGTACCAAAATAGACAGGTAGATCAATGGTACAGAATAGAGGACATGGACACAAACCCAAATAAATACAATTTTCTCATACTAGACAAAGGGTCCAAAAATATGAAATGGAGAAAAGATAGCCTCTTCAACAAATAGTGCTGGGAAAACTGGAAAACCATATGCAACAGAATGAAATTAAACCCCTATCTCTCACTCTGCACAAAACTCAACTCAAAATGGACCAAGGACCTCGGAATCAGACCAGAGACCCTGCATCTTATAGAAGAAAAAGTAGATCCAAACCTTCAACTTGTTGGCTTAGGATCAGACTTCCTTAACAGGACTCCCATAGCGCAAGAAATAAAAGCAAGAATCAACAACTGGGATAGATTCAAACTAAAAAACTTTCTTTCAGCAAAGGAAACTCTCAGTAATGTGAAGAGAGAGCCTACAGAGTGGGAGAATATCTTTGCCAGTCATACTTCAGATAGAGCACTAATTTCCAGAATCTATAAAGAACTCAAAAAACTGTACACCAAGAATACAAATAATCCAATCAACAAATGGGCTAAGGAAATGAACAGACACTTCACAGAAGAAGATGTACAAGCAATCAACAGATATATGAAAAAATGTTCAACATCTCTAGTAATAAGAGAAATGGAAATCAAAACTACCCTAAGATTTCATCTCATCCCATTTAGAATTGTGATTATCAAGAACACAAGCAACAATAGGTGTTGGTGAGGATGTGGGGAAAAAGTTACACTCATACATTGCTGGTGGGGTTGCAAATTAGTGCAACCACTCTGGAAAGCAGTATGGAGATTCCTCAGAAAGCTTGGAATGGAACCACCATTTGACCCAGCTATCCCACTCCATGGCCTATAGCCAAAGGACTTAAAATCAGCATACTACAGAGATACAGCCACATCAATGTTCATTGCTGCTCAATTCACCATAGCCAGATTGTGGAACCAACCTAGATGCCCTTCAGTTGATGAATAGTTAAAGAAACTGTGGCATATATATACAATGGAATATTACTCTGCAATGAAGAATGATAAAATTATGGCATTTGCAGGCAAATGGATGAAATTGGAGAATATCATGCTAAGTGAGATAAGCCAATCTCAAAAATACAAAGGAAGAATGATCTCACTGATAAGCAGATGAGGACATATAATGGGGGTTGGGAGGGGTTAGCGTTAGGGTTAGGGTTAGGTTTAGGTTTAGGGATAAGGAGGGTGTTAAGAATGGAGGAAAAAGGACTGTATAGAGGGAAGAGTGGGGTGGGAGGGGTGGGGGGGAAGGGAAAAAATAATGAATCAAACATCATTGCCCTATGTAAATTTATGATTACACAAATGGTATGCCTTGACTCCATGTACAAATAGAGAAACAACATGTAACCCATTTGTTTACAATAAAAAAAAGAAAACATCAATCTCTTGGCTTTCCTGTCAACACAACATTTTGTCTCACTGAGCTCCAAGTGGAAAATAATATCTAGAAAATTTCAACTGCCCCAAGAGATTCCCACTCACTATTAATTTCCTTTCAGACCCAATAATACTGTTCTCCTGTTATCTGGACTATGGAATGTCCCCTCGTCATGGAAAAGACACCTTGGAAGAAGTTACAGGTGGCTTCACGCTTTCCCAGCATTCAGTTCAATAATGGGCTGGTCCGTGATTCTGAGGTCTCTATGTTCTGCAAAACAATACTGAGTAGAAAACAAATAGAGGTGATCTCTTTCCTTCTTTGGCCTTAAGAACAATGCCAGGGCTGGAATCTGGTCACACTATCTTGGGGATAACAGGTGGCCCTGAGGAGACTTCAACTCCTCTGGGCCTAACCCTGTGGGCCATGACCATTTTGCATGTGGTCCTTCTTTCAGCCTGGCACTCAGGACCTTCCATGTTAGCACCAACCTACCTCTTGAACTTTTCTTCTACCAGTACCACCTCAATTATCAAATCAACAAGCTCTTGTAGGAAGGACTTGGAATTTATGAACAGATCCTAGATCAAATTTTGATTCTGCTGCTTGTTAGTTGTTTAACTTTGTGTATGTTACACATTTGCTGGGCCTGTTTTCTCACCTGTGGACCTCATGATATCACCTTCATAAAGTTACTGGGAAAATTAAATTAGTCAAGATTGTCAGGACTTCTCAGATCTTTTCCTTAGTTTTCCTAATGGCCACAACAGACTACATAAACTGAATGCCCTCTGGGGGCAGTTACAACTTTTTTGAATTTGTAATTTTTTGACCCAAAAAGGAATGTACGTGTATTTGCATTTGAATTATTTTTTCCATTTCTTAATATAAGTGAGTTTCTGTGAAAACATTAATAAAATTTTTAGCCAAAGAACTTGTGTCATAATTACCTGTTAGCTTCACATTCAACCTCTCCCACATACAACATACTGTAGTCAGGTCAATGACCACAGCTCAAGGGGTACTGCTGGGCCTGGGACTCAGCACTCCAAAATGCTTTGGCATTCCTAATAGCTTCCCTTCATGGTGCACCCCGGCCCTCACTTCTCTAACACACACACACACACACACACACACACACACACACATACACACACACTCAGGCTATCTCATCCTGGCTTCTTTGGGCCAACTCATCCATGCAGGCTGAGCTCACCCCACACCCAGTGATGGACTTGTCCTCATGAAAGCCATGAACACCCCACTCTGTTCTTCCTTTCTGGACTATTTTCCCACGTCTTTCCATACATGTTCTTCAAAATCAAAGTCATGAAACCCCTGGGGATCCCTGCAATCCAAAGTCCTCTGTCTTGTGAAGACTCTTGGCACATTATCTGTTCTATTTAAACTAGCACTTTCTATTTCCCGCCTTCTTGAGTGTTGTGAGCCTGTCTGGCCACCTGCTCCTCTGAATTATAGACCCCATGAACCACCTTCTATGTCTCACCCTCACTGGCCACCACAGATCTCAAGTATTTTTAGGTCTTCACCAGAGTCTCCTGCCAGCACATCTTGTCTGAGCTTCCTTCTCCATTGAATTTCTTCTCCCTACCCTGGTCTTTTGGTGAATTTCCTAGACTAGCATGACTTCCTATTCATCAAGGCCCCATAGATTTCTGTCACTAAGATGTGATCCTTTTGTCAATATGTTTTGTATGCGTGAACCTGGACTCAGGACTGTGAGACCCTGATGACAGGACCTTGCCCTGTTCATCTGTGTATACCAGATCCGGAATGATGCCTGGGCCTTAGTATGTGCTTAATAAATACATGACATGTACTGTGATGTCCAGTCACCCCTGTGTCAACATCCGTTGCTGTTGGAGTCTGTGGGGAGGGACCAGGCAGGGTGCGGCCATGAGAATGGGAACTCCACAGAGGTGCTGAATGACAGGCTGAAGCAGGAGGAGACCACAGGCTCAAAAAACCAACTCAAGTCCCAAGCATGGAGCTTCTGGGTGGTGGGACAAACTGCAGCCTAGACCAGTAGCAAGAGATGGGCTAGAATGGAGAGGTGAAGAGGAGCATCTGCAGTGGATAAAGTCCTCTTGAACCTTGTACTAAGAAATAGAGTAAAACAATCCAAATAGCTGCTGCCAGCAAGAGTTACAAAAACAAGTCAAGAAGATCATAGAAAGCCACATTGGGTCATGTCAGTTCTACCAGTCACCTGGGCTCATCAGTCATGGTTCTCTCCAAGCTGCAGGAGCAAGAGCAGCTGTGATTCCCAGAAGGGTCCTCATCTGCACCTTTTGTAAGGGCAGGTCTCCTGAGGGAAGGAGGTTGCTAGTTTTGGGTGGGGAGTGGGGCTAGGGTGGGAGTAGTGCTACACAAGGGACCCCCACTGCTTTGGGTGACCATCACCATGACTCTTATTTTCCAACCCAAACCTCAGACATATAAAATTACAAATGCAAATGTATTCATAGAACAGTAAGTTGGAAGACAGATACGTCTTGACACAGCCTCTCCTAATCCCCATATTTAAGAACATAAATACCAGGGAATTTACCTAATGAAACACATTCAACAAGCACCTTTTGTCACTTCTATACAGAGTTCATGGGAGACCTACATGTTCACCGTGCATCCTAGTCACTATTGAATACAACATTTCACTCTAGTTCATTCCTAAACTTCCCTTTGGCCAAGATCCAAATCTTTCTTAAATTCTTTTCATTTATCTTTTCTTCTATCACCAGACCCAGCAGCTGTATTTCTTTTTGAGACCATTTTCCAAAATCTTCCTCACTCTGTAAGAGTTACTGCACGTAAGCCAAGAGGAAGGTCAAGCACAGCTGTGTTGAGAAGTGAGTGCTGGCTTGGTGGTGTGGGGTGGGGGTGTCAGTGGGACCCTTATTGCTGAGCAACTGTTCCTCACTCACTTCACACCAATTTAAAGTCAGGTCTCATTAAACAGACAAACCCCATTGTGCTAGCAGATTTCTGTCGTGAAAGCAAATACTTGAGATATTAAACTTATAAAGAGAAAAGGTTTATTTCCACTCCCAGTTTCAGAGCTTACAGTCCATGGTCAGTCAGCTTCATTGCTTTCTGGCCTGCAGCGATGCAGTACATCATGGCAGGGAGCATGTGATGGAGCAAAGTTACTCAACTCATGGCTGGAAAACAAAAATATGGAAGAAGAATGAGCTGAGGTCCCCAGTTTCCTTGGAGCACATGCCCATAGTAACCTGAAGACTTGCCACTAGGCCCTGCCTCTTAAAGTTCCCATTGCCCCCAGGCACTGTGTTGCACACCTGTAATCCCAGTGATTGGGAGGCACCACTGAGGTAGGAGGATCACGAGTTCAAGACCAGCCACAGCAAAAGCAAGGCACTAAGCAACTCAGTGAGATCATGTCTCTCTATAAAATACAAAATAGGGCTGGGGATGTGGCTCAGTGGTTGAGTGCCCCTGAGTTAAATCCCCCATTCCGGCCAAAAAAAATGTTTCCATCACCTCCCAATAGTACCATTCTGGAAACTATGGGAAGGGGTCTTTGAGAAATGTTCAAGATCCAAACTATAGCATCCATTGAGCACAGTCCTTTGGAGTCATGCCAAAATAGTAGAAACTACTATAGTTCAATCTAAGAATGCCTAGAGTTTGTCATGTTCGAAATTGATACTATTCTGGAAAATTTAGAATAGTGATTGGGGCTGCTGAAAGCTTCAAAGAGAATCTTCCTTGTTGTCCCAAATACAAGGGATTTGAAAAGTTCTTGCCAATCACACACACCCGCAGTGAATAGTATTTTGGATAGTGTTAATAAATGTAAAACAAATTTGACTTAAAGCTTTAAATCATAAAATGAAATAACTGTTAGGAAAGTAAGAGACTACGGTGTACACATGTTAGATAGTTACATGTTCATCTACCACACTAAACAATCAATATAAAGTGTTTATAGTATTAAACCAAGAAATAATAGTCTAAGTGCATATGTTAAAGTATGGAAATGACAAAACAGTAGAGAGATTAGTGGTGATTATTGGAGGGGGTTCTGTTCAGTCTTCCACTGAGAACATCTAGAAAGGCTGGAGAAATTAATTTTTTAGAATCTATTTAAAGGTATTAGAGAGCTACAAAATAGTAACTAGGGCGAAGAACCAGAAAATGAAATCAAGAGTAATGGCTCCATTAATTAGAAGAGAGCATCAATGAGTGAAAAGGCAAACTGTAGCATGGAAGAAGATATTTGTAGAATATTTATTTGAAAAGGACTGATAATGCAAATATGAAAACATGTTTATAAACCAATAAGAAAAAGACAACAGAAGAGAAAAATGGGTAAGAGATTAAAGAATTTTACAAAAGAATATCCAAAGTCCAATATGTAAATGAAAAGATATTCAAGTTCTTTCAGTCATCAGAGAAATGCAAGTTGAAATAACATTGTAACCAAGCCTGCAATCCCAGCAAAACAGGAGGCTGAGGAAGGATTGCATGTTAAAGGACAGCCTGGGTGACTTAAAAATAAAAATAAAATGAGCTGGAAATGTAGCTCAGCAGTAGACCATCCCTGAGTTCAATTCCTAGTAATCAAGATAAAATAAAATGATATACTGTCATACCACTATGAAACCACCAGACTGGCTAAAATTAAGAGGGCTGACAATATCCAATAGTGGAAAAGATGAAGAACAATTGAAACTCTCCTCTGTCATCAGGAATTGGTATAATTTTAAAAAGTTTGCTGTTCTCTATGGAAGTTGAATCCACACACACCCTATCATTCTGCAGTTTTAGTCATAGGTAAATTTTACTCACTAGGTATATACCACCATTCACATGTGCACCAAAAACATGTAAAACATCTCAGAATCCTTATATGTAATACCCAGCATTGGAAACGACCCACGTGTTCATTATCCATACAATGGACAGATTGTGTGATTGAAAACTAGACAAATGAAAACCAGTTACGGTGACAAGTAAAACCATGAGAGAAACTCACAAAAATGTTAAGTCATAATGAAGCATAATGATTATTTACTGAGCGGTTGCATTTTTAGAAACTTCAAAAAGGCAAAATCCATCTTTGATAATGAAGATAATGGTCACCTTTGAAACGCATTGGTGGGGACTGGTGAGATACTGGTTATTTTCCACTTCTTGACCAGGGTGATGGTAATTGGGTGTGTGCACTTAGTGGTGTTGCATTATATCTGCACCCATTAATTTGTTCACTTATCTGTAACATCTTATTCTTCAATTTAAAAATAAAATTTTTAAGAAGGCAGACATTTTTCATTGTTGTTAAAGGAATAGAAGACATGTAGTAGACTGATTCATGTAGAACTGTTTGGACTTGCTCTCCTCTATGCCTTATTTTTGCAAAATGAGTTTTTTCTTGCTTACCCAACAAAGGGCAGAGGACTGCATGCTTTTGTTAAGGGTCTTTTGTAATAGTGGATGTTTAACTCTGTACATGCATTTCATTAACTGTTAAAATAGGCAAAAGCAAATATGTACTTACACAAAATTGAGATGATGACTTCTGTCCATGGCAGCAGACAGAGAATATACAAAGAATCAACCAGAATTTTAAATTAAACCACAAAGAAAAAAATTACTTCAGCAGATGAATATAGATGCAAATGAGATATACATGTGTGTAGATAATGTTTTGCTTGATTTTACTTTTCTTAAGATTAAAGGAATTTTTAATCTGTTTTATTTAGTAATTAAATGTTTTATTTCTCAATAGCTTTCATTTACATTGAACTTTTACGAAATTAAACCTTTTTATTTTACAGAAAATTCCATGGAAAAAACTTGCTAAGGCATCACAGTCCAGGCAATTCTGACAAGGTGGCTTTATATCTGAAACTTGGGGACCGGATCCAAGTGACTGGAAATCTTTTCTTTTCCCAGCTCAGGTTGTTCACCTCCACAGGCCTGTTTCCCTGTCTCCTCCCCAGGAAGGTCACCTCTCTGAGACGTGATAAAAATTGATGACACTATGTCTCTTTGGGAGCCTGGCTGCCCTTCAGGAAGCAGGTGTTGTGGAGGATGGGAGGTTGGGGCCCTTTTCCGCTGCACTGACCTGGGTTCACTGCACAGGTAGACCTTAGGGCCTAGCACTTGAGGCCACCACCATGGTTTTTCCGATGGCCTGGGCCATTAACTGGATCCCAGGGTTTTCTCCAGCTGCAGTTGTGTTATAGGGCCAGCAATCCTCCAAGTCTGCAGGTCATGCCAGGCCTGGGGGTATTTGCAAAAATAAGTCACCAGTGATGCCCTGGTCCCTATTAAAACAAGTGAATTTTGGAGAGGAAATTAGAATTCCCTCTGGCACTTCAGTGCCCAACACAGGAGCAGGAGCATGACACCTGTGGGGAGTCACTGGCTGGTGAAGGCCTGGCCTCTCTCCTTTCTCAGTCTGCATCCTTAAGATGAGCCTTGGGTTCCCTAACTGGCATCATCCCCAGAGACAGCCCTAGACAGTGCTCTGGACTTGAAATTAGAAGAGCTGTGTTGCAGTTCCAGTTGTGTTGTATAACTCCCTGGAGCTTCATGGTTCACATTGTGGTTTCTGTTTTGCCCAGGATTAAAAGGTCTATAGAAACAATTAGCATAATTCCTAGTATAAAATCAATGCACAGTGACACGTGGGTTTGCAGAGAAAAAGTCATGCTGGAAAAGTGGACCATCTAGATTTCCCTGGGCTCCACAGTTTTGTCTCTGGTTCTCCTGGTCTTCACATTACCTTCTTTGTCCCTGGGGTAAATCTCAACTCTGTGGGAGTTCAATCAATGCATCTGGACATCTAAGAAAGAAATCAATAATCAGTTTTTTTTTTAAACAGCACTTAAATGGACAAATTCTAAATATACCCTTCAATGTCTACAACCATGTAATCACTACCTTGATCAAGACATAGAATATTTTTATCACTTCAGAAAGTTCCTTCTTGCCCTTTCCTGCCAATTCTGCACCTACCACTGTTGTGATTTCTATCAGATGAATTCTATCAAATTCATCTATAGATGAATTCTATCAAAATTAAATTAAATTAAATTAGATCTATAGATGAATTTTGCCTGTTCTTAAATTTCACATAAATGGAACCATTCAGCCAATTTTTCTGCATCTATTTTCTTTTACTTAATGGAATTTTTTGAGGTGTTTCTAGGTCATTGTCATATATCAGTGTTCTCTTCCTTTTTTTTCACATTGTATGGATATACCATGATTTATCCAGTGTCCTATTGGGCTAGTTTCCAGTTTTTAGCTGTTAGCAATAAGGCTACTATGTACATTCTTTTACAAATTATTTTGCAGACCAGTGTCTAGGAGTGAAATTGTTGGGCATGTGTTTTCCTTACAAAAGAAACATTTTTCTAAGATGATGTAATATTTTATACTTTTACCAACTATGTGTGAGGTTTTAGTTGCTCCACATCCTCCCCAGCATTTGATGTGGTCAGTCTTTGGCATCTTCCTGGGCCTGAAGTCGTGGCTCATCATGGCTTTCATTGGCATATCCCTTGCGATTAATACATTTAGTACCTTTTGACTTGCTTAGTTGCCACTTCTATATCTTCTTTTATGAAGTGTCTGTTCAAGAGGTTTGCCTGCTTTAATTAGGTTGCCTTTTTATTATTGATTTGTAGGTTGGAATGAAGCCATTGGCGGTAGGGGTGATATTGACACGCTAGGGTGAAATTTTTAAAAAGTAGTGTCATTCATAAGTAGAGGTTGGATAGGGCAAAATCAGCACAGGAATGGAGTGAGCAGGGAAGGAATGATCACTCTGAGCAGTGATCCTTCCCAAGAGAGCAGAAGAGGTGTCTCCTCCCCTGTCTGGACCTTTGGGGCAGGTACCTGGTGTCTCAGCACGTTGTGACAAAAGAGTTCTGCTCTGGGAGGGCCCAGGAGGCCTGACTTTCTCCTTTTTCCTAGTCCCCGACCATAATCCCCTTCTGTTAGATTCCTAGCTACTTTGGGGGCCCTCTAAACCGCGTGTCCTCTCCAAATTCCAAGGGCAGGTGAGCCTCTTTCCTCTCCGTGACCCTTGACTTGGACTCTTCCATTGGGCTCTGCTGGCGCTCTCCCACGCCGGAATCCGCAGTTGGTTCTTCCCGCTCCCTCCCCGCCCCGCCCCTCCCGCCCCTCCCCTTTCCTTCTGCCCCTCCCCTCCCTCCCCTCTCCTCCCCTCTCCTCCCCTCTCCTCCACAATCTCAGCGCACTGCGGTCCGCCCCGCTGCACCGGCTGATGACGTGTTTTGTAGGCATAGGGCGGGAAGCGCCAGCGGCGGGGGAAGGCGAGGGTCATTCCCAGTACTCGCTCCCCGGTGCTGCATCCTTCGCAAGTAGGAAAAGGCGGAAGAGGTCTGAGTCCTGTGCCATTCAGCAGGGAAGCATCTTCTCCGCTCAGCTGTCCGTACACAATGAACTCAGTACCTGCCGCCTTGCCTTCTGTCGCCGCTTTTCCCGGGACCCCGAGCTTCTGGGACCCCTGAAGGTTCTCTACGCAGTCCTCGTAGGGAGGGACCCCGCTATGGCAGGCGGGTGGCTGAGTGGTGAGCGGAGTGGCTGCACTGACTGATGGCGACGGAGAAATGGAGCGTGTCAGGCCTGGGCAGGCAGCACCGAGCTGTATTGCTAAGCGAGCCGGTGAGTGCACTTGAAGCTCTCCTCATTGCACTTTTTAACGCAATACTGAGAGGTGGCAAGCCCCTCGGTAGGTTCCCAAATGCAGCTGACGTCCCTCTGGAGACTGTTGGGAGGTGGGGCCAGAATGAGAGTCCTCTGGACACTTGAGGAGGGCGGTGTAGAGTAGAGGAGTGAAGGCTGGTGTTTAATACGCTCCCTTTGAGCGCACATTTAGAGTTAGACATGAAGTTTCATAGAAGGAAGTTAGATTCAGAGTAGTTTATCTAAGCTAGTTTTCTAGAGTTGTCTGGCATTACTTGTCATTTGTTTTTGTTTATATGGATAGAATGGAAATATGATTTAAAACCTTAGAGAAATAGTTCATTATTTGTATTATTCATTATCCTCGTGGTTTTATTTGTAGCCATAAAATTAATTAGTTTTATCATATACTTAAGTTTTTATCTTACATAATTTTTTTAATCATAAAGACCGGGTTATCTATGAGAGAAGTAGCATCCGGAGGGATTCTAGCCAGGTGTTAGGCAATATGATGTCGGTAGGGCCTATTCCAAATGGAAATCTATGCCCAATTTAAAGTATTTAAACACTGCGGGCAAACAAGAAATATGACACTGCCAGGATCCTATCTCTCGAAGAAGCTATTGGAGAATTTTGAGGAGGTAGTTTTTAGATGATGGTGGTGGTTTTGGAACTGCCATGATGAATCTTTGTGACTCTTTTGTTATGAATATAAGGTTTCTCATTGCTTCTAACTTGTCTATTTCAGCTAGTTGCCACATTGCCCAATGATGTTCAGCCTGGGCCTGATTTTTATGGACTGCCGTGGAAGCCTGTACTTCTCACTGTCTTCTTGGGAATTGTTTCATTTGCCATTTTCTGGAGAACTATTCTTGTTGTGAGTAAATTAACTTCCTTCTACCTTAGCACATAAATGCATGGGGTATTCTGTAATCACTGCCCCTCCCCTTTCCGGTTTACTAACTTAAACACAAATTAGTGGTTGAACTCACACTCACTTTATAAAATAATTTAGTGTAATCTTTGTTTTGGTAAAGACTTAAGAAAACAAGATAACTGAAAAATCTCAAGGAGAAAACTTCAATTTATAAGTTCCTTGTATCAAAACCTAAAAATTAAGAATTAGGTAGGTACAGTGGGAAGAACTGGTAATTCTTTCAGCCATTCTGACCAGTAGTTTCATATGTATCAGAAGTCTTCAAGTGAGATAAAAGATGGGATAGGTTATATAAATATCCTTTTATGTAGCATAATATGTCTAGTAATCTATCCTAAAGAAATAACTAACTATGCTTTAAAGATTTTTGGTAAGGTTTTTCAGCGGAACTGTGTATTACATTGAAAACTTAGCACAACTTATGCCATTACAGGGATCTTTTTAAGTTCTCATATGTTCATATAATGGAATAGTAGGCAGCTTTATATATTTCAAAGACTTTGAGGCACAGAAAATGCTCACAATTTAATGTGAAATAGAAAAAAGCAGAAACTAAGATTTAAATGTTGATGAAATGTTTATATAACTGTATGTTATATAAACACATACACAAGAAAAAAATGCTTCACAGGAATATAGCAAAATGATGAAAAGCAGATGAGGTAATTTTTCAGTCTTTTATATATGCATTTCCCAGATTTTGTCATTCAATGATATGTTAATAAAATAGCTTTTCATTTGGAAGTATAGATTATATGTTGTCCAGAGACATATTATTAAATTTTCTGTTCCTTAGTCTTTTTTTTTCTGAGTAGAATTTGTCTATATATGTGTGTATGTGTACATATATGTATGTGTATGTATACATGTATATATGCTTAAACATACACAGGTTTATACTGTAGGTCATTCTGCTTGATAGTTACTTAACATAATTGGGGGAAAATTATTTTATGAAGGCATGAAAAGCCTTCAGTGGAAACTCAACAGTTAAAGTGGCCAGAAACATTGGCCGCAAATCTTTCCAAATCTTAGTATTCCTTTTCTGATTACTTAATTATATCAGACATACCTTTGTTAATACAAGTTTCCTCTCCTTGTACAATTGAGTATAAAAGCACTTAAAAAGAAATGCCTTCTTAAAAAGAAGATCTTTTGCGTGGATTCCTGTGAGGACTTTTGTAATCTCATTGAACTTGTTCTCAGCTAAAAGGAAAAAGGAGGATAGAAAGGTAAAGAGAAAAGGAAAAAATGAAAACATTTTATATTTCTCTCTTGGTTCTTTCAAGAACCCTGGCACCTGTTTCTATTTTCACTAGGTTAGGTAGGATCTGGGTCTTAGCTGCTGCTCCTCAGTCTCAGCATTTGACTTTGGAGTTTTGGTCTCTACCTTAGATGCCTGCTTTTTGCTATTTCCCAATTTCCCCTGCTGTCATTTTGGGTGAAAGCTTACTCTCTGATTAGTAAGCCTATGACATTAGAGAAATGTCCATTTCTTTCTATGTCGGAGTTTTCTGAATGTATTTTCCTATAACAAGATCATTATAAGTGGTATTTTAGGGTCTACAGTATTACCAAGATACCAGGGATGATCTGTGGATACATCTGAGTATCCCATCACCATTTATAACATTGAAAAGGAGAAATAAATACTAATTTGCAAAGAAATTTAGTGAAGTTTTAAAAGAATTATTGCTTAGGTTTTATTATGTGACAGTTCATTGCCGTCTTTGGGAAATGATTCAGGTTTTGCTCTTTCCAGAAGATGTTAACTGTCATTTCTCTTGTTGCTTCCATATTTTCTTCTAGCAATCTTTTTTTTTTAAGAATTCTTACAGCTATTTTTAGTGGTTTGCAGAAATAGGTGATGTAGCCTCTTAGATTATTTCTAAATTCAGCCAATAGCCAAATTGAAATTGGAGTTCTAAGATGTTTTTTGGTGAGTGAAAGCAGCACATGTCGGTGGTGGGTTTGTGGCTCAGTGGTAGAAGTGCTTGCTTAGCATGTGCCAGGCACTGGTTCGATTCTCAGCACCACTTATAAAGAGATGAATAAAATAAAGGTCCATCGACATCTAAGAAAATAAACAAGTGGCATATCTTTAATTTTGTTTCCTCAGAGTTCTTTGAATAGTCATTGTTTCTAGACTTTATCCTGGCTGTTTAGAATTATCAAATAAACAATTTTGAGTAAGTGAAGCATTAGTGTACTTTTCTGAAAATAGTAGCCATTTCTATTATTAAAGGTAAGTTCTCAAGCCGTAAGATTGGAATAGATATATATACACTGTAGCATAAGATACATACCTTAGTATTTCTGTATGACAGAGGCTAATGAAATGCTTGTTCTCCTTTACTTATTTTTTAATCCAGAATCAGACAGTTAGTATATTCTCATTTGGTTTTGATTCTGTTTCTTTTAAGCAGATGCATGAATGACATCAAATTTAATCTTTATTTCTCTCTCTTTTAGGTCAAAGAAACAGTATATCAAGGTAAATTTTTAACCTCCTTCTGTAACTTTTAGTAACCCTTTGTATTTGTGTTTGATGTGTGTTTTATATATGTTAGAAGTAGATAGTGATTGTTGATGTTTCTTATTTTTTTTAACTCCTTAAAATTTTACTATTCCTAGGTTGCTAGCTTGGATAATAGAGTAGATGTTGATGGTACCAACTGAGATAGAAGATGAGGAAGAACAAATTGTGGGAAGGAGATTAGTTTTAGGGCATATTCACTTTGAATATTGATATAATGCAGATGTAGTACATTTGAACAGTATTTTGTGCTAATGATTTAATCATACATTCAATCATTGATTTGAGTAGATAAAGAATGGTACTGTAAGTCAGTATGCTTCCATTTTGTTTTTCTTTGCCAAAAAATTACATAAATTTGAAATGATTCCATTTTCTGAAAAGAAAGTGTTTTAAGAAGTGAGGGGAAGAAGAAGGGGAAAAAAGAAGTGAGGAATATCAAACTACAACATTTTACTGTATTTCCCATCTTTGAAATGAGCTTCAATTGAAATATAATCCTTCTTATATTTTTCTTAAATTTTAATAGTTTCACACCCTTATTGCTTTTAACTATAGATTACTTTTTAAAGGCATAATAGTTATGCAAAGAAGTATTTCCTAATAATGCCAGATAACATGTCTTTGCTTTTAGTCAATTTAATTGAATTTTGTTTTGTGATTGTAATAATCTGGACCCCCCCTTTAGTTATTGAACAGCAAATTTCTGAAAAGTTAAAGAATATGAAGAAAGAAAATGAAAAACTAGTGCAAAAAGTGTCAAATTTTAAACAGAAGTTAGAATTATTTTTCTAGTTTATTTCCCCCTTGATTACAGCTTGAATCATTTCCACGTGTTTTATAGTTGAGATATTTTAAAATTGTTTTTAAATGTTTGTTTCATTATTTCATACAAACCATCTGAATCCTAAGGAATCATCATGTGTATTAAGTACTGCTTTCTTCTGGAAGGGGTCACTTACCTAGAAGTAAGTTTTAGTAAGACTATAACATGTATCTTTTAATTCTGAATACTTTATTTTACATAGATCAAGGAATCAAAGAAACATGTCCAAGAAACCAAAAAACAAAATATGGTCCTCTCTGAAGAAGCAATGAAATATAAGGTACAAATCCCTTGTTTTATGGGAGTTACATTCTAAACTCAAAAGTCAATGTAATGAGTAACTATTAATCTTGACATCTGTTTACCTAGGATAAAATCAAGCTACTTGAAGAAACTAATGAGATTCTTGAGGACAGAGCTAAAAGTCTTCATGTTATGTTAGAATCTGAGAGAGAACAGAATGTCAACAATGAGGACTTGGTAAGAGTTTTGGTGGCTAAGTGTTAGTGTAATTTGGCTTTTGAAGTATTTTGTAAAATGGGTTAATTTGGACTTTCCCCATGGTATTAAGTAAAGTCAGATTAGAAGTCAGGGAAGTTGACCCCGCTTCTGCCCATTTTGTGGAACTTTTCAGTACTGATACAACAAATTATTTTTATATTTGTGTCCTCAATCCTGGATAATTTTCATATTGCTTTGCTCTGCCCTCTGAAACATGCAGAAACTATTGCCCCATCGAAGAGTGTTTGTATATTGTTTTGTTTTACAGCATCCTATTTTTTAAAACTTTTTACTTTAGAATAGTTCTATAATTATATAAAAGTTGCAAAGATAGTCAAGAGTGTTCTGAAATATCCCACCCCCAGGTAAGCTTGATCACCTAGCTGAGGTAATGTTCACCATATTTCTCCACTGGGATTCTTCCAATCCCTTGCCTATTCTTTGGAAGTTACTATGTACAGTCCATAGTGAAAGTATGAAGAGTTAAGGGCTAAGGATACAGCTCATGGTAGAACACTTGCCTAGCATGCAGAAGGTCCAGGATTCAATCCCAGGCACTGCAAAGAGTGAAGAGTTCTGTTCCACTTCCTGGAGGAGCAAATATCTTTAAAATTTTTTTGAATTCTTCTGTATGTGAGATTTGTCTATTCTCCCTTAGATTCTATCATTTTTACTTTAGGCAAGAGAGCTTTAACATGATCTTGGGAAATCTTTTTTCACCATCACTAGAAAAAAATTACTAATTTGAACTGGTGTACTTAAAAGATTAACTAATTTTCTGTACGTTTAAAAATTTTATTTACTTATTTCATTTTCATTTTCTGTACTTTGACCTTTTAGTCTGGTTGCCTGAAATGTAAGGGGGTGGGCTGAAATACATTTTGTCTTGTTTATCTTTTTTTAGCATATATGTATATTTCTATCAGAATTTCTACTGAAATCCTCATGCATATTTTCTGTTCTATTTTCACCTGGCAGATAATAGAAAAGAAGAACTCTGTAGAGAAGTTAAAGGATGTTATTTCAATGAATGCTTCAGAATTTTCAGAGGTAAACTTGCCAACACCTGCTACAGGATATTAACCCAACATATTAGTTTGGTTGAAGACCAAAAATTTAAACTGTGCTAAAATGTGCAACAAATGAGAACTACATGATGTCTGGTTTGGGAAAGTGTAACTTTGTTCTTTTCTGTGGAATTAATTCACTAACTGTTGTGTTTTGCATTAGGTTCAAATTGCTCTTAATGAAGCTAAGCTTAGTGAATACAAGGTGAAGTGTGAATGCCATTGGGTTCAGGAAGAAAATGCTAGGCTTAAGAAGAAAGAGCAGGTAAAGAAAAATTGATGTCATACATAATGTAAGCTAGTGAAGTGAATATTATTACCTTGTATCTTGGATTTGTTTCTAAGGTAAGGAATTATTCATGCAGGACCTTTTCTTAGATGTGCAAATTTAAACCTTTCTCCCCAAATTGAGTGCATATACGTGTTCTCCATGTGTTTGGAATTTTCTATTCTGTACAGCTTATTTCAGTCCTTAGAGTGTTGGTCTTTTCTTATCAAACATCAATCAGTTATTAACTCGATTGCCTCAAAGAAACTTCTTCATGCAGAAAATTAAGTATTTTATAACCCTTTTTTGAGTAGTTACTTCTTTCATGGGCCAAGGGAAGGTTATATGATAAGGAGTCTGAATTCAGGAGCCAGTCACATATGCCCATCCATTCTTACTGGAAGTAAGTGATTTGAATTGGCAGCAATTTTCTAGGGAATGCAATCAACAGGGTCAACTTCCTTGACAGCTCTGAGGTTCTTACTGCAGCTCTGAGGGTTGGGGCCACTCTTCCCTCTTCCTTAACTGAGGTCTCAACCCTTAGTGACAGGCTACCAAGGAGGTATGGCTTTCTATTTCCCTGTCTAAATCTTGTGGTCCTGATGTCTCCAGGGCAAAACCCCACCCTAACCCATAGGAATTCACATGTTTTGACTTTTCAGTTGCAGCATGAAATCAAAGACTGGAGTAAATCACATGCTGAGCTCAGTGAGCAAATAAAATCATTTGAGAAGTCCCAGAAAGATATAGAAGTAGCTCTTACTCACAAAGATGATAATATTAATGTAAGTTTATTTCTCCAAATGCATGCTTCGTCTCTGGAATTCTCCTGAAAGCTTCCGAATTAAAATTGAGAGACTCTTCCAACCTTTTACTTCTTTTCTAGGCTTTCACTAATTATATTACACAGTTGAATGGGATAGAGCTTGAAATGGAACGTGAGGGTCAAAATAAAGGAGGAGGTAAGTCAGATGAACTAGCCAATGAAGAAGTAGGAGGTAAGAATGGTCTCAGGGAGTTTGAATTCTTGTTTGCTTTCCTGTCTTTAAGTACACAGATGCCACTTCTCAGCTGACTGAATTTCTTCTTAAGCTCTGTGCAGAATTGTACGTGCATCTCCCTGGATCTGTAGAAATGTCTGTTGCATTGGCAGAAGTGGGTTGCTGGGGTGTAGTGCAGCAATAGGCATGTGAAGAATAGGCACATGAAGTTCCTATTGAGAACTAGGAAAGTACACTGCAGAGCAATAGTCATGTCTTCAACCTCTGAGTATTGAACATTGTACAGTAAGAGACACTTGTTTCTCAACTTTATGCAGGTGATATTTGATTTTGATACTCATCATCTCTATGGCTCTGTGGTTTTAAGGCCCATGGCAGTTTTAAGAGTAGTGAGGTTGTTGGAGCCTTAAACTAAGGCTGTGAGAACAGAGGCTAGAGGCTATAAGGAAGTTAGAGCAGTGTTTACTGATGTGGAAAATATTTCCAGATGTTCTCTCCCAAGTTGGATATAGCTTACATAGAGTGTTTTACACCACACCTGTTGGTAGATTCAAGGATAAACTAGAGGATTGAATCTTTCTAAATAAGACAATTACTTGTCCAGGTGGAGACAGATCTGTGTGAGAAGAAAGGCTTTTATCTTACAATAGTAGCACAGATAACATTTTTATTGCAAAAACTAGGAATTCATTTTTTTTTCTTAAATCTAAGCTTACAATTCTCTTAAGAGTCAATGAATTTACTCAGTTCAGTCCTTCAATTGATTTTTTCCTTTCAGGGTTTGAATGTGGTCATTGTTTAGTTTGGGGATGTTGGGAGAATATAGAGTTAAAAATCAAGGAAATGAAAAGCAGTTAACATCTTTTGTTTTTCAGGTGACCAGAGTGCGAAGGTGAAAAACCAAATTAAGCAGCTGATCGATGTCTCTCGGGTATAGTTCTTTGTGAGGGTCCCATAGTGCCTGTGAATGCTTCCTGTGCCTCACTTTTAAGAGTATGTCTCTCTTCTGTAATTTTTAGACACACACTGCAATATCAGTAGTTGAGGAGGATCTAAAACTTTTACAACTGAAGCTAAGAGCCTCGATGTCTGCAAAGTGTAACCTAGAAGGTGGGTTCTTCTGGAGATGAAATTGCCATATGCTGAGAAGTCTCAAAATCTATGGAAAGATAAAGAATGGCTTCTTGCTGTCTTCTCATTTTTCTCAGCACCGCTCCCTCAAACAAATTCTCAAGTCCTTGTACACATATAGAGATCAGTTGTTTTATCTTTTAACAGACCAAATAAAGAGATTAGAAGATGACTGCAATTCACTCCAGTCTGCTAAAGCTAGGCTGCAAGATGAGTACAAAACTCTGAGTCAGAAAGTGGACATTTTAAATGAATTGTACCAGCAGAAGGAGATGGCTCTGCACAGGTAAGGTTTTCATTGTTCGTTATTGCTATCACTCTGTGATCTCATACAGATAATTTTATCTTTTTGAAAGAATATTTACAGTTTCTTCCGGTTAATAGAGATTTTTTTTTCTTTGTGGTTTGTATCCCATTACTCACATTGTTCTTTCCATCTAACCAATTGTCAGATTCATATGAAACAGGAGTGGCTAACTGGTACTAACAGTTACTGATGTGGAAATACCTGTCTTTTGAAGATCCAGATGCTTCCTCCGATCCCACCATTATTTCAGTTTCCTTTCATTGTGATCAGTCAGATAATTCTAATATGTTTTGAACTTATATCTCTAACTGTTGACCTTTAAAATTCTGAGTGATTTGGATGCCATTTTTCAGAATAAAAACTTCTAAAAGGAATAAAATTTACTTATTGAAGGTATTATTGAAGTAAGTTTTGGACTCAAATATCTCAGCTGTTCACACTAAACAATTGAACTGTGATGAGGACCTTAGCAGTTCTGATTACAGAAGTGCTCATTTTTAGTATTTATTTATATATTAATCTTCTCAAATATACATGTCACTGAGCTAGTTTTCTATGGAAAGATATATTTTGGCAGTTCATTTGAAGTTTTTAATCCACAAAAATATTTGAATTCTCTAACAATAGGTTGTTTGTGTCAGATTTGTGTTTGCTACTATATTTTATTCTTCATCATATATATAGCAGTCTTTGTCTCGTGAAGCAAAGACAGACCTTACAGACCTAACTCTTTTTAGGTATTTTTGACTTCTACTGCCTAATGCCATTAAACATTGAAACCTTACCCTTAACTTTTCTAATTCTTTCTCTCCAAGCAACCTGTTTAGAATCTTAAAATTTTGTTCTAAATGCTTGGCCAGCTTCACAGAAACATTTCTTGTTTCATCACTTGATTTTTTTTTTAAAGAAAACCTTTTTTCTCTGTCCCTACTAGTAATCTGAATGACCTAAATGGCAGTTGATTTTCTTTGTGATGCAGTCGAATGTACCACTCTTTTCTTCAATTCCTGCAAAATCAATTCAGTCCTGCTCTGTGGTTTGTACTCGTTACTCATCCCCAGGCACTGTTAGCTCATGCCTGGGTCATATTTTCTGTTACTACCTAACTAATCACCTTTCTTCATCCTGCATCTTTTTATAACTTCTTTCAAACTGATTAATTTTCTTTACAACCACTTGAGTGAACTTTCTAAAATGCTAGTATGTCTGTGTCAATAGTGCCTGAAGTTTTGAAGAATTAGCTTTCTATTTCATGACCTGTTTTTTCTTTATTGTATCTTTTGAATAGTTTAAATATTTTTAAGTGTTTTGCTCATCCCCCGTGTAAGTTTGGTGTAATCACAGATTGTTATATTCATCTTCTTATAATTTAAAGGCCATGCTGTATATCCTTAACTTCATAGAATCCTGACAGAGATTACTGTGCTTTAAGTAGCTCCTGGATTAGATTAGATACTGTCATGGATCTGAGTACTTCATGTACTGCAAACTTCGCAAGACATTCATTCACCATTCATTCAATTTATACACATATTTACAGTTTCTGTAGTTCTTCATTCTACATTGTTGGTCTCTCCTTTGAAATTACTTTCTTTCTGTTTTAACATTGTACTTTAGTGATAGGTTTGATGAGTGTATCAGAGTGTAGTATAAGGATAAACAGAGAATAGCATTTTTATCCATTAAATATTGCTACTTTTATAATCTGTATTATAGTAGGTAGACATTCTAAGCTTCCTGCTTAGAGTTAAAACCAGTTTCCAATTTTAAAGGATCTTTCTTCTGGTTGCTGAATTTTGACTGTTACTTAGTTTAGCACTTTCAAGAGAGCCAAATAATTATCTTGTGTTTTAAAATTTTTCTTTAAGGAGTCCATTATCATTGTTGTTTCCTTTGTCAAATGTTTCACCCCTGTGCTAGTTCTTGTAGTCATTTCTCTCTGACTTTTTAACAGTTGTATCAGGGAGTGCCTAGGTGTAGTCCTCCCCACACCCCCTTACCTCTTGCATTTATGTGGCTCAGGGCCACTAACCATCTCTTGAATTTTGGGGTCTTTTTCTAAATGTTAATTTTACCTCATTCTCTCTTCTAATTTCAGTAAAACATGTTAGAAGTTGATTTCCCCTGCCTCCCACATTCTGAATTTGTTTCATTTTGGATATTTACTTCTGACCTAGTTAAAAGTGCTAAGATTTACTTTACTTCTCAAGTCTGCTCCTAAAATCATTAATGAGTTATTAATTTCAGTTACTATATTTCAGGTTTTTAAAAAAATACTGTTGTAGTTGTAGATGAACACAATACCTTGGTTTTGTTTATTTATTTTATGTGATGTTGAGGATGGAACCCAGTGTCCCACATGTGTGAGGCAAGCAATCTAGCACTGAACCACAACCCCAGCCTTTTCAGGTTTTTGTTTTATTTATGGGTACCACAAGCTCAAACCAGAACTTTGAGCATGTGCTCTACCATTGGCTATATCCCCCACTTCCTTGCTCTTGTCATAAGAAGCAGGGTTTCACTGTGTTTTCCATGCTATCTTCAATCTCATTCTTCTGCCTCTGTCTCCAGAGTATTTGGGATTATAGGTAGGCCACCACATCCAACTATTTCTTAGTTTTGGAGTTTCTATTCCTTTGATGAAATTCATAATCTTGACTTTACTTCCCAGACTATTTAAGGTCACAGTGATTCCTTAATGCCAGCTTAATTGTGTTTCTGAGATTACTTTTTCTAATGGATCTTTGCCACATACACATATCTTCCCTGCCTTATCAACTCTGATCCCTTTAAACACATTCTGTGTATTCTTCTCAAGGTGGTCTGATTATTCTTAGTGCTCTCAGGCTAGTTCATTGATCATTGGAAACAAAATTCTCTCTCCTCTTCTTCAATACTCAGTTTTTTCCACATTATTTCTTAAGGCAGTGTCAGGGGGAAGTTATTATATTCCTTTAGTCATCATTTATATTTTTTTCCCTTTAAAATGTCAATGGACCTTTATTTTATTCATTTCTCTATATGTGGTGCTGACAATTGAATCCAGTACCTCACACATGCTAGGTAAAGACTTTAGCACTGAGCCACAATCCCAGCCGAGTCATCATTTATATCTTAAACAGTGAGCTCCTTTTTTCTTTAGCATTTTACAAGGTAACTAGTATATTACAGACACTCAAAATATTTGCTAAAGAATTAAATGAGCAGTTATAAAAGACTACATAATCCCCTTTTCTATTTGATTACTCTAATTCTTCTAATTTTCCTTCTGATTCATGGAAAATTAAGTTTCAAGTTACTTATCTTTTGAATTGGAACTATGGCTAAAGCAGTGCAAAGATAGCAGAAAGTATTTTTTAAACCGTTAAATGTGTCTACCTTTGTTATAGTAGATGAATGTCTTGATTTTCATGATCAAAGTTAAAACTTGTTGTCAGTAGATAATATCCTGATGATGGGTCAATTTGGATCCTTTTTGTGGTTGGTAGACATTGTCAGAACTCAGATTTGCCTTTTTGCTTAATCACAATTCTTTTGAAATAGGTGTCTAAAGTGTGAAAATGTTCTGTGGTGAATTGTAGAGTTAGAAGACATGTTCAGAAAAGCTTTCTCTCTGACTGACTGACTCTTGGTACCAGTCTTGGATTGGGAAACAAATTCCTGAATGACAAAGATGTACTTAGCCATGGCAGAAATGACAAAGAATTCTCCCCTGCTTTATTCTAATATTCTTCTGTTAGGTTGATCAGTCCTGACTTTCCACTTAGAAGTAAAGTGAGTTTTCATCATCTTGAGCCTAGGAGACTTGCCCTTGGAGCACATATTGTTTTTACATTTGTTTTATTTACTGGTAATTAGAGAATTAAGAGCAGAAGTAAGAAAAATGTAAGTGATTTGCCAGTTTTGATTTCCTAAATTGCAGGTTTGAATTCCTTCCTATTTTATAATCCTAAGCATTTTAGAGAAGGGTGGGAAGTGACATTTGAATAGAGCAGTCATACACACTGCTAGGGGAAAAGAGAAACTTTGACTTGAAAACTGGTTTTGTTTTTAGGAAACTGAGTCGAGAAGAGTATGAGAGACAAGAAAGAGCACAGCGGCTGTCAGCTGCAGATGAAAAGGCAGTTTTGGCTGCACTGGAAGTTAAAACTTACAAGTGAGTTCAATGTCTAATGAACTCTAGTGTTAGCTTTCTTTTGAATCTGATTTGACATGATGTAGAAGAAAAGAACACAGAAGTATAAGTAATGAGAGGATATGAACACATTCAATTCACACAGAAGAAAAATAAATTTCAATTGAAGAAATGAAAAATGTTAACAAAAATTGACTTATACCCAAATGCTGGCAAGACCATAAGGGAACTTGGTTCATGCAAACAGTTCTGAGGGTTTTGTATGTTGGAGTGATTCTTTAAGAAAGCAGTTTGCTATGCGATGTTTTAAAACCATTAATGTGCCACTTGATAGACCTGTGAAATCTTCTATGGATATAATTTTAAAAAAGAAAAGTTTTAAGGAAGAAGATATGCCTAGCAAAATTATTTGAGAACACATTGATGACCAGTTAAGGAAATTATAATTTATCAATTCAGAATCTCTCGCAGTTAAGTTAGAAATTAGATAGTATTAGGTTTTATATATTTATTTATTTACTTATTGATCCAGGGGATTGGACCCAGGGACACTTTATCACTGAGCTATATCCCCAGATCTTTCTTTACTTTGAGACAGGGTCTAAGTTGCATAGATTCTCACTAAATTGCTGAGGCTGGCCTAAAACTTGTGATCCTCCTGCCTCAGTCTCCCAAGTCACTGGGATTACAGGTTTGTGCCATTGCACCTGGGTGTAATGTTAATTTTGATCTCACATGATTGGTATAACTATATAAAGTGTTTTTCTTATGTATGATGAAGTCTTTAAAAGTATAGCTGACAGAGTAAAGGGAACATGGTCAGATTGTTTCAGATTTTATTCAATTGTTTTCACTAATAAAACCATGTATAATTTTTAGGCGGAGAATTGAAGAAATGGAGGAAGAATTACAGAAAGCAGAGCGCTCATTTAAGAACCATGTAGTGATTAATACTGTTGTGTAGTTGCAGAATTTTTTGATATCTAATACAGACCATTATAGGCTATTATAATGAGTCCCTAAACATTTTTTTAATGTGTTGTCTTTTTCAGATTGCCACTCATGAGAAGAAAGCTCATGATAACTGGGTAAGACTTTTTCTCCCCCTTTTCTTATTTTGTGTATAGCCTACGCAACTGAATTTGAATATTTCTTTCTCTAATAGCTCAAAGCTTGTGCTGCAGAAAGAGCTATAGCTGAAGAGAGAAGGGAAGCTGCTAATTTGAGACACAAGTATGTGATTTTTGATACCTTCCTGTATGTTTTATAGTGTTTTAAGACTATGCTAGATGATATCTAAGAAGGAGTAGATTACTGTTTCACATTTAAGTCCATTCTTTCTCAATATTCAAGATTATTGGAAATGACCCAAAAGATGGCAATGCAGCAAGATGAACCTGTGATTGTAAAACCAATGGCAGGAAGAACAAAGACACAAAACCCTCCCCGGAGAGGTAGGGAGCACTTTGTAAGGGGAGGTAGACTATTTCTTGGTACAGAATGTATGTAAATTACTTTTTATTTCTGAATGATTTGCTAAAGGACGGGCAGTGTAAAGGCTGCTTTTAAGTGGGAACAAGGCATTGTTGTCCTTAGGTCCACTGAGCAAGAATGGCTCTTTTGGCCCTTCCCCTGTGAGTGCTGGAGAACGTCCCCCTCCACTGAGAGCAGAGCCAGCTGGGAGACCTGTCTCTGCTACTCTGAATGGAGGAGATATGGGTAGAAGTGAATTTGGTGAGCATTCACATGTTGCTTTGCAATAAACTGTTTCAAGGGTTTCTTTTCCCCCCCTTTTGAGTATTCTATTGAAAACATTATAGAACATGGGCCTGTACATATATAGAAGAAGATTTCTTATTTTGTCATATTGGATAAATAGTGTGCTGTAAAATCTGCTGTAGAATAGAAAACTTTTTTTTTTTTCCTGGAGGTCCCTGTATTATTATTTTTTCTTACAATTTTACACTTTGAAGTGTAAGCCTTTATCTTTAAATTAACTCTCTGTGGTGTTCCTTTTTCAAATATTCTAAAAGTAGCCTTAAAACTCTATGCAGCATATATATTTCCATTGTCATTGTAATAATGTGAAATACTGAGTCTTATTTCCAATTTTAAATATGTCTATAGTATTGGTAAGATTGGAAGTCAGGTTATACAGACTGAAGAAAAGCCAGCCTACATACTTCAAGTCTATAGCTTGAAGTTCAGAACCAGTACTTTTAATGTGCAGGGCTTCCTGCTGGTCTTTCAATCGAAGGCATTTCTTTTTTTACTTAAGTCTCTGCATAAATTGTGACTTATATATTGGGAAATGAGTATTTAATGTTGCTTTCTAGTTATTGTTGAACCCTGACCTGCCCACAATTGGTTTCTATCTTCTGCATATTACATGCAAGGACTCTGTTCTTTCTTTCCCAAGGGTCAATGGATGGACCTTTTCCTTGTCCTCGATGGTCTTCTGAAGCCTCTGGGAAATGCTTTGCCTCTGGTAAGGGACCAAGTCATTTCAAAGACTCTAGGATTGTGGATGCAGGATATTTATTCTTTTCATGTTGGAATGATTCTAAATTCATTCTCTGACCTCTAACCGACCCGGGACATGGTCCAGTTTCCATGAACAGCAGCTCTTCTCCAGCCAAGGTGATGGATGAGAGCAAGGTAAATTCTGCAGGCATTGTGAATCATGAGGTCATGCAGGAATATTAGCTTTCCTACAGCACTTTCTCTTTACATCATCCCTGTTTGTGTTCTATTTGTGCTACCACATTCATTTTTTGAAAAGCAAACCATTCCCCACGAACCCAAGGCCCCCTAAGGTCCCACTGTTACTTCTTTGGCTGAGCAGCCAACAGCAGTAAGTACTTAGAGGTTGAGGACTCAATTGGGCTTCTATTCTGTGTATTTCTAGGAAGGATATGAGGAACATGATATTGACCTTGTTTGCCTTAAACTGCATGCAGTACTGAGCGTACTTTTCTCCTTAACTTGGGAGTGTTGCTGAAGTGTGTGTAACCATAATTAACTTCAGACTGTGAAAAGTCATCACTCCAACTTCACATTGTATTTTGGGGTGAATGTTCTAAGGCAAAGTAAATTCATTATATATTACATAATTCATCATTATTATCCTTGGGAGTATGCTGTTTAGGAGTTCCTCCATTTGTACAGTAGGAGGCAAACCTGATTTTGAGTGATTTAAATTAGATGGGTAACAGATTTTCTGGAAGTGAAATAGTGTTTCAGTGAATAATGATAATGTGAAATGACCTGTTGAGCTAGTCCCAAGCAATAGACTCATTTATTCACGAGTGCATTCTTTAGCAGCTTGTGTAGCTGTTATATCTGGTAGGTCTTCTGCTGCTCTGTATTAAAATAAAAATTTAATTGCTTAGTTTCTAACCCACTTCTCATAGGAAATAGTCATTATCTCATATGGTATACCATAAATGAAAGTAAATATTAAAGCATTGTCTTTCTAATTTGTGTATATAGTATCGTGTTGGAATATACTTGCGAGTTCTTGTATGTCTATACCAGGAATATACATTTTTTGAGAAATCTTTTTATCTAAGGGCACCATAGATAAGACCCCAAACCCCTTCTCAGTTGACTTTAAAGAGAGTAGAGACCCTGTGATAGAGAGGAGTAGAAGTGGGAAGAGCATAGCTTAGAGGCAAACCTGGGATTGAGTTCAAGCCAGGCCTTTTACATGTACTAAGACCTTCAGCAAATTTGCCTCAGTTCCCATTTAGTTAAAATAAGACACTAAAAGTTCTGGGAATTTGAATGATATATGAAAGGCTTGTGGAAGATACTCTGAATAATAGCTGTTATTGGATGCATAGAGAATGGAGTTTTCATTATGTTCTGTACCTTCTTAATATGTAAGTATTGAACTATTGTGATGAAAGAGCTGTGGTGGGGGAGGGGCTCCTTTGAAATCAGCTGTAGTGTATAGAGCATGACGTACTGGTCAGAAATCACCTGTTGATACCTTCTGCCAGTCTTCTTGCCTGTCCCTTTCCCATGCAGATATAATCAGTAACACACACTGCTCGCTCTTACGGCATCCTTCTAACCTCTGTCAGCTGTCGATGGGAACGTGTGGGACTGGTAGAGTTTTGTTGCACTGATGGTGCTCTCTGGACAGGTGCCTGTCCTGGGTTTTGGTGTTTACCTTGTTGGTACTTTGTCTTAATATACAGGAATTTTAAAACTAACTGCTTTCAAATCTTAAATTTCAGGTTAATATGGCTACCAAAGGGCCCCCTCCTTTCCCAGGGGTATCTCTCATGGGCTCCCCTGTGAGAGGGCCCCTACCACCACCTATTCGATATGGACCACCACCTTGGCCACTTCCTGGGCCACTTCCTCGGACACTTCAGCTTGGTGGTACTTTTGGACCTCTACCATTTGGTATGATGATCTGAACACTACTGATTGACCTGTAAATCATATTCATCTTTTCTTTCTATTCCTTGCTAAACCAGTTGCTATCTCTGGGCTTTACAGTACAGGAACAAAGGTGACTTAGTACATTTTAGCTTTTCCTCCAGTTTCTTGGGGCACATGGGGCAGGCACTACATAATCTTATACCGAGATAGGCAGTAGCTCTCTCTCATAGACAAGGAAAGTGGCTATATACTGGAAAACCAGAAAAATTACTTGTGCAGATGTTTGTTGGAAATCAGTAGCTATGTACTGCAATGGATGGAAAGGTGGATGGGATGGACAACATCACAGATATGTACAGCCTACAACATAAAGTTGTAACCACCCATGAAAGAAGCATAAGCAATAGGTTACAGAATATAGCAAAGTAAAAGTAAAACCCTCCTCACCTTGAGAAAATTCAGAGAGAAGTATTAAGGAGGATTTAACACTGACCTAATAAATGTTGCTGAATTTAGTTAGGTGGCTGTGGAAGGCCTTTTCCAGGAGGGCATGCACCTTGATTCTGATGGCATGGTCCATGTTGAAATACACCATGAATTTTTAATTGATACAGTAGTAGACAGTGGCATTTCCTTTTATCAAAATTTCTTTGATGCAATGAAGTTCTTATTTCATAACCTATCCTCTTCTAATGGTATATAGTACTACCAAATAAAAATGGAGGTCTTTTGAGATAGAAATAATTCTGCCATTATATGGTGGGGATACAAAAATGACAAGCCTGGAGCTAAATAGAGTCATGCTTAAATCCTTCATATGTTGCTTCATGGCTGGTTGGCCATAGGCTGTAAGCTAAATTTGTTCAAGCTCAGTTTGCCTCTCCTGTCAAGGCAGGATGTCACCACTTGAATTTCTAGGTTTGGGAGAAATGATGAGAAAGTATATTAACATACTTGAAATCATCCTCATACTTATACATTTGTGGGTATTTACAATGCTTCCTTTTTATTTTCCAGGTCCTGGTGTGCATCCACCACTATGCTTAAGAGAATATGCACCAGGTGTTCCACCTGGAAAACAGGATCTGCCTCTTGACCCTCGGGAATTTTTACCAGGACCCACACCACTTAGACCTTTAGGTTCATTTGGTACGAGAGAGTACTTCATTCCTGGTACCCAACTACCACCCCCAACTCATGGTCCCCAAGACTACTCACCAACACCTGCTGCAAGAGACTTAACACCTTCAGGCTCTAGAGATGAGTCTTCATCTGCCTCTCAGAGCAGTAGCCAGGACTGTTCACAGGCTTTAAAACAGCCTGTAACCATGACCTCTGGCACTTAGTCAGAATGTGGACTGTGCACTCTTCATTGTGGAAAGGGATTATTGGCTTTGAAATCCAAAAGTCTTAAGGGTTCATCTTTAGAACTAAGCTGCCTTGGCAGTCTGCATTTTTGAGCCAAAAAATTCTAAACTATCATTCCCCTTTTAAATAATGATCACCTCTTAAGTTAATGTAGCCTTGCACTTCGAAGTGTGCAATAAGGAATACCTGTGTTTTAGTTAATGTAGCATATATAATTGCTAAATGATTTAGAATGTCATAAAATATGAACATTTCCTGTGGAAATGCTTTAAGAACATGTATTTCCATTATCCTATTTTGAGTGCATTCCAGTTGATAGAGAGCAATGGGGTTCATAAGCTTGAAGTTTCTGTCTTAATATCTGGTCACAGATTGTTACGCTAAAAATGTTTACTCAACATATTTCCTAAACTTATTTCCCTTCTTGCTGAAGTTCTTTGTAGTGATATTAAATAAAAAATTGTTTATTAATATTCCTCAAGTGTCTGTTGATTCATTGGATTGTCATGAGATTTGTGCCATTTGGAAAACATGTAAACTCAGAATCAGAAGTAAAGACAGTGACTTGGCATCACACTCCCTGTTGCTCACTGTTAAGGAAGCTGGACCTTGTTCACCTGTGGACTCTACAAGGGATTTCTTTTATTCCTGAGAAGTCTGTGGTTCTATTTATAGCACATTCATGTGCTTTTTTCCAACCCTCACTGCCTGAGAATGAGTTTACATTAGTAGCAAGGATTGTTCTACCTGAAGTTCTACTGCATTTGCCATTATTGCTTTAAGGGTGTATAATAGAAAAATCAAAGTGATATGTCATGTCTATAAAAAATAAGGGCATTTCTTTTTTAAAATGTACAGTCTCTTCTCCTTCCTATACCTTGCCACTTATTTTCAAGAAATATGACCAAAAGAATACAATAGTATAATCCTATGAGAAAGAATGATTGAGACTCTAAGGCTTCTGACGTGTCTTCACTCAGCAACTATGGGCTGAATTAAATCCTTTTTTTGTTAGATACTATTTTACAATGAATATTTGAACACTGCTACTTTTACTGAAAACTCAATTAAGGCTCAGAATCTGGAATTGTACCATATTTAAAGTCCTGAACCTGTAACTATTATCTTTAAAATGATGCTTCTAACAACTAGTTCTCCAGAGCTGTACTATCAATTATAGTCACTTTTTCAGCACATTTAAAGATTTAGATGAAATTAACATTGTAAAAGGCTGGTACTTTTGTTTACTGCCAAGCTACATTCTTCCATTCTTTTAAGTCCTAGGAAGTAATAGAATTATTGAAACCAAGAGCATGACATGTCATTGTTCTGTTGAATTCACTAAGAGTATTCTGAAAAGGGAGCAAAAGCATCAGTGTGAAACAAAATCTCTTTATCCTAAAACTACTGAAGACAGTAGTTTAGAAAGACAGAATCTCTGTAAGAAGATAACTCAGAATTCAAAAGGAATTCATGAGTCCTCCAGGAGGAATTCAATCTACATGACTTCCATTTAATAACAAGAACAGAAGCAGCTGTATGTAATAGGAAAACTTCATGTAATAGCATATGCCATTTATAACCATGTAAAAATAAAATTTAAGTCACAAACACCAATTTTGAGTGTATCTCTTAACCTCCTAAGGACATAAGGCAATGCTGCAATTAATATAATTTCTAATTTATTTTAGTACTGGGGATTGAACTCTGGTTTTCAACCACTGAGTCACATCCCCAGTCCTATTTTGTATTTTATTTGGACAAGGTCTCATTGAGTTGCTTAGGGCCTTGCTTTTGCTCAGACTGGCTTTGAACTCATGATCTTCTTGTCTCAGCCTCCAGATCCCCTGGGATTTCAAGTGTGTGCCACTGTACCAGGGTAATGTAACTTCTAATTTAAAAATCACATTTAAATAAAGGTGAAACCAGGTAGGAAGATAATCAAACAGGAAAGGTAAATTTATTTTTTTTATTCAAAACAATAGTATTTTTCCCTTTAAAGTTTTTTTTTTAAATTTTGGTATTTATTCAGTTAGTAAGATGGAAAGCATTGTATGTAGTTTTTCTGAGTAGTTATGAACCCACCCATAGTTGCCTCCCCTTACATCCATCTGAGTGTAGTACTTGTGTAGCAAAGCCCAAACTAGCTGCCCATATACAGATGGTGTAGAGAATATTGTCCCTTGATTCAATCAGACTTTTGTCTCAAAAGTGATGTGTTTCAGAACTCCTATTCTTCTCATTGTTTCTGGATGTAGTTGATAAGATTATTTCATTGGTGAAACAGTAGTGTTTTAGCCTGAAAGTATTATAACTACAGTTATAGTTATTTTTCAGCAGCTCATTTTAGCCCCCCAATGGAAAGTGAATTTAAATAACTTGGGAGATATGGAGTGTTTTGTGTGAACTGCTTCAAGACAATCAATTTTTTCATTTGTTTTGTCATTTCATGCAGGCCTGAATTAAAACTAAGCTATTCATAATTTTCAATTTAAACTTCTTTAATTCTGAAGAAATATATTCTTTCATTTAAACCATGCTTATGTGAAGGATGCTAGATGCTTCTTCAAATAAATTATCACCCTGATATACATGTGTTATGTTCTATGAGAAAAGAGAAAGAAAAATTGTTCAGTTTTGCTACATTTTAATAGGTTTGAAGGGAGTATTTTGTAGCTCTCCTCAGCAACATCAAACAAAAAGGTATTGAGTACTGTACAGGGTATAGAGTGCTGCCAAGCACCTTGGAAAGTCTAGAAGACATGGAGAAGATGGCGTTCTTGTCCCTTGAGAAGTTTACAGTCTGGAGATTTGACAACTCGAGAGTTTTAGTTGAATGAATATTTTATTAAGGCAAACTGTTCATTTCCTAGAAGTATTATAGATGGAATTATTTTAGCATTTGAAATTAACCCAACCAAGATGAGAGACCCAACCAAGATTAACCCAACCAAGATAAATTTGGTTGAGAATTCTTTCAGGTTCATAGAGTTTTTATTAACATTCACTTAGTAAACAGAATTGACCTAGTAGACAACTGAAAATAAAGCCTAGATCTCTTGAAGTGCACAGGCTAAAACAACTGTTACTTGTTTTAAAAAGCAAACATTGGCTGGTATGACTAGGGTTTACACTAGTTGAAAAACAGACCAAGTATTGACACTGCATTCCCCTCGTGCTTTGTTCATGTAAAAGAGTGAATGTTAAAATATGTGGGTGCTCTATCTAACCCACAAAAGCCCCTCACAAATCTTAATGTACTGTGTATCAAATATCCACCTCGCATGATATGAAAGTTTTATTTATGTCTCATCAAGAAGTCAAAAGTAATGCAAACAATCCAATTATAATAGGCTAATGACCTGCATAATTTCATATGGATGAATATCAATAACTCTAAATAGGAAGTAAATGGAATCCTATTAACCTATGTTAAGAAAATAAAATATCTTTCCAGATTATGCATACTCATTACTTTAAAAATGAAGTATGCAGGTTTTAAGGTTTCACAATCTGTCAGAAAATCAGCATTCATTCCTGAAGTGTCTCATTAGCATCTGACCCACTTATTTTTAGATGACATGATATAGAAGACATAAACCCATGAAAAAATTTGGAATTATTCTGACATGGTTTCAATGATAACCCAACAATCATTATTGGAAAGACTATCAATGTGACATAGAAGAACAACTAATCAACATGACTAAAATTGTGTTCACTTTCAGGAAAACAATATGGTTATCTGGAAAAAAATCACAGTTACAACCTGGGGAACACTCCCATTTGGGATACTGATCTGGCCAAGGCACACTATTTCTAAGTGGGACTATCAGATCAGGGTGAATTTAGGTCACCTCTAGAAAACAGCCTATAAGACAGACCGTAACTGGTCCAATTCCCTTCAAAGCATTATCTGGTACTATGCTACCCAATTCAAAGTTTGAAGTTAATTCAAATGAAAGAGCATATTGGAGCAAAGTGAGCAAATGTGTAAACTCTAGCACATTCTTATTGCTGTATTAATTTGGGAGATGAGCATACCTACCACAGCAGTACTGTTCCGGGAAGCAGGGTAGGAACAGTGGTAAATTGGAAAACACTATTAATTGTACAACTTATAGAAAAGCACACTCATGTTTCAAAATGTACAATAAACCTGTATCCTGTATCCAAAGGAGTCTTATATGACAGTTGGACTTTAGTTCTGTGATACTGCTTTGCAATGGACTCAATGACCTATGATATGACTCACTTTCTGCCTCCTGAAGGGTCAATATGCTACACAGAGCTATGATGTTTCTACTGAGTGGTAAAATTTACACTACTTTCAGGTTATTCATGTCAGAATCATTCCTTGTGCAAAGTTTGATGTTGATGAAGATAAATTGGTTTCTTGGGCAGTAACTGTAATATTTCTTTTAAACTCAGTGGATTTCTTGTATCTGTAAACACAACAGAAAGACTATTGTTTAAAGTACTTTGATGATTGATCTATTCCAAAGTCACATTCTGGATAAGAGGAACTAAGAAGTAACATGCACTAGTAACCATTAACACAGTATGAATCCTATATGTGTATCACTTACAGTTCTATTACAATTGGCCCAGGTTTAATCTCATCCATTTCCATGAAATAAAAACACAAGGAGCTGGTAAACCTTTTTTTAGGCTTGTAGTGTTTGAATTCCAAGAAGATAGCTGCACCTAAGGAATTAAAACAAACTACATAAGCCAGAGACCATACATTTTTTATGTGTCACTTTTCTCTGATCACCACAAGCATATGAACAAGCTAAGGTTTGCATAATTTCACAAAGTAACCTGTGCCAAAGACAGTCTGATGACATGATTGTTGATAACTTATTGTGGCTATCACCCCAAACTCTTCTACTGTGTCTGAGTGACAATTTCCTATATCATCTATGCCTACAATGTATTGCAAAACTTCCTGAGCTCAACTGACTCACGAATGTAAGTTATGTACACAGGTGGAATCTTACATGACTGAAGAATATAAAATATTTAGCACCACAAGAGAAACACAAGATACTTAAGAATACCTATAGAAATGGTTTCAACAAGCACCTGGATTAGACTTAAGAGTCTAATCTAAGAGTCTAATCTAAGAGTCTAATTTAAGAGTCCTTAAGAAATAAATAAAAAAAATTATAGCTTGCATCATTTATTTTCCTCCTGAAACAAAAATACAAAAGTCAATTTTGGGGGATGTTTTTGTTAATCACATGGTGGTTCAAGTGTAAACTGATACCTGTTTCCTAACACCCCCTTCAGTGCTCAAATCACTATTTCCATTTTATCCCTATAATTGCATAATTCTGTATTAAGATGGTGCTCTGGAAGGAAAGGTCTAAAAGCAAGCCTGTTCAAACCATCCTCGATAATCAAGTGATACTGAGAAATGTAGACAGTTCTATGTCCCCAAAGCCTAACAAATAAACTGTCCACCCTGCGGGGGGCGCTTTTGCCACTGCTGCCCTGGGTGCCACCTGAGAACCACTGTCCTGAAGGAAACAGTGAAAGGTAGGACTTCGAATGGTGGAACAAAGGAGGCCACAGCACCAGATCTGAGAAGTAAAATATCAAATATTGTTAGAAGCTGAAGATGCTGAGAAGCTTCCTGCAGAGAAGGAAATTTTCAGAAACAATCTCAGGTGATAAAAGGATTCTAAAGTCTTTTTGGAAAACTGGTATTCCACTTGGCAAAAGGCAACCAGAAGCATTTAATCCTAAGAACTGTGCAATTAGGAAGAGTAACCTGCTTTAAAAATTTGCTTTTGTCTTTTCCCATGTTCTTTTTCTTTTGCTTTTGGAAATGGTGATTGAACTCAGGAGCACTTTACCATTGAGCCACATCATCAGTCCTTCTTATTTTCTACTTTGAGGCAGGACTTGCTAAGTTGCTGAAGCTGTCCTCAAACTCAGGATCCTCTTGTCTCAGTCTTCAGAGTTGCTGGCATTATAGAAATGTGCCACCATACCCAGCTTGTTCTTTTCCATATTCTTACAATCTAACAGCCACTTACACTATCTTTCAACCCAAAGATTCTTAATGAAAGAAATCAATGACTCTGTAACTGAAAATAATTATTAGGTTCTTAAGGGAACCTGAGGTAATTGTTAAGGAATTTGCATCCCTTAACTCTGTAGTATGAGAAGAATGTTCCCGTTTTGTCATAAAAGACAATGAAATTTTACTATGGAAATATTAAACATATTATTAGATAATACAATTGCTAAACCATTTTCTAAGAAATCATTGATTTGACATCCTTCAAGTCAATGTACATAATCATGTGACCTACTTCTGTAGGATCCTGTATTAAGTATACTATGTACACAAATCCAGATGTAGACCATGTCCTTAAGAAGTCAGTGACTGATGATTACAAACCTTTGGTTAATTTTTCAATATGCTTCTGGAGCTCAATGTCCACATTAAAATGAACATATGTATCTTCTTTTCTTGAAGTCACAGGCATGTCTTGCACAGAAGTTAAATCTGTGCCATTCAGATCTGGAGAAACAAATGTTCCTACTCAGGAGCTGTCACATGTAGAGCAGAAAATCTGCAAACAGCAGACATTTCCAAAAGAGGCATGGAAAGAGCTGAAAGGAGATTTTCAGGCTGAGAGATTCCTATTTGGTGTGAGCAGATACCTGAGAACTCCGGATGTCCATGGGGTATGTGGACAGAGATGAACACAGACTGGATAGAAGAGCTCATGGAGGGGAGAAGGAAACCTTGACAAGGCCAAGTGGACAAAAGGTGTAGAAGACAAAATGTGATCTTTATAGAGAAGTGGTGAAAAGAACTGTTTTCCTTAGGGAATAGCTCACTGTATTTTTCTGTGCAGAAAAATCTGGTGTATATAACTTGCCACAATAGAGCCCTGCCACTAATTCCTAACTTTGATCTAGTATATATCTTATTAAGAAAATCCTTTAAGTCTAACATTATCACAATTTCCCTCTTATATTCAAGTCAAGAACCAAAAATGGATGAGCCTGCCAACAGAAACCCTTTCTTTACTGAATAATTTTTCAAATATGTTATCTAAACTCATAACCTGATTTAGAACAACCAGATGGTATTTAATTTCCTGAGTTTCAAAATCTCAGTTTAATCATATCAACATGGACTTCTTTAATAACTACTCAGTGTTTCTGTGTTTTCAACAGAGCTGTCTTAAAAATCTTAAGACACTTTAGTACATTGAATAATTTAAAAAATATTGACACAAAAATATACTTCAGTTTCACATATATGCAAAGGTAACAATATTTACAAGATTATCATTAAATATTTCTGTGTTTTAGTGTATTTTCTGAGTGAGTATGTTGAAAATGGCCTACCAAACAATGTAAATATTCTCCCATATACTACATATATGATGACTGGGAACATTGGAATTTAAAAAATCACGGTATTAGTGCTGTGAGTCATGTTCCCTACATAAATGTTTTTCTTTGTGGCCATATTACTTTTTCTTTTAATTGGCACTAATGAACCCATGGATCTGACTTTCTTTTTCCAATTGATAAAAGTTCCTCCATTTAATTTTATCCCTGAACTGTTTCTTTGATGCCAAGTGACAGATTAAAATAAGCCATATGTGGAGATCCAAAATGGTGGGCTAGAGGAAGGTTGCATTCACTTGTTGCTCCATGACTCAGAATTCAAGCAGAGAAAATAGCATTTATCAGTGAGGCCACAGTCACTGCCCAATGATCCCCTGCTGCTTACCCCCCATTTGTATGCAGAGATCACCCATCTTTTGAACGCAGATCGCTCTCTGATTGCCGCCTATCAATCACCATTTGCCCACATACCTACCTCTTGCCTGCCTATCACCCACCTTTCACATACCCATGCCTGACATCCACCCGCCAATTACTCACTGTTAACCTGCAGATCACCTGCACACTGCAGTGGATCACCTGCTGTCCATTCTTGCCTGGAAATTCATTTTCACACTACCCACATGTTTAGTTACACCCAGCCGCCACCATCTTGGGACACTGGCCACAGTCTGGGGATACGTTGGGGTACCTGCAGGTCTGGTTGCACTTGAGATCTTTCTGCTAGATATGTTAGTGGATGCCATCTGGTTGTCTCTTTGCAGGGTCACTTCTTTGTGTGAGCGCATCCCTGGTTGTCCCTCTGCAAGTTGAAGGGTCACTGAGATATTGGGACTGCAGCAAGACAGAGTCTGGGGAAGCTGAAGCCCAGGTGCATCAGATTGTAGCTAGGTTGGCATGGCCCAGTCTGAGTCTGGCAAGCCTGTGGAAAGCCAGAGACTAGGGGCAGTGCCTCAGGGGGAGCACAGGTTGGAGACACTGGATTAAACCAGGCTCTCTCCAGCTCAGTGAGACCTGAAGGACACAGAGACAGAAGGGTGAGTTACAATGGGTGGGAAGACTGGAAGAAGATGTGAGGGCACCTTCTTATTGGCTTGCCCACTCAACTACTCCTCCACTGGATGGAGCTAAAAATCAAACTTCAGAAAACCCCACCTATTGGTGGAGAAGGGAAGCTGGGAAAATTTTTGGATGTCAATACAAGTAATCTTTCAATTTTCCATTGAGACTTTTCTTTTTATCGCCCTCCCTCACACATCTACCATCTTTGAATCTAAACAAGGTTCACACAACAATTTATTGAGAAATGGAATATCTGAATAGTATATTCAAGTTTTGTTGTATAGTCATATATTTTTACTTTTTAAAAAAATCTGTATGTATTTTTTCACTCACCTATCTGTCTCCCTGGGTTCTCCTTCTCACTTCTATCATACTAAATGCCAATCTCTATTAATTCCTCCCTTGCTCTTACTATAAATTTTTACCTATGTCTTCTCTCCTCCCTCATATACATCACATCTTATGCTACTTCTGTTCCCTCATTGTCCATCATTTGAAACAGTAAACCCTTTTAGCAAACTTAATGTTCATATCACAGACAATAATTGAACACTTCATTACTGTATATCCTTAATTAGAACCATTTGGTTTAAGGTTGTGTATAGTTTGTATTGTGTGGAACTATTAATATTGGTCTCCCCCTTAAAGGTGAGGTGCTGGAAGTCTTCAGGGACACTAGAAGACTACAGGAGAGAAACTGTACTTCCTCTGATCCATACCACTAGATAAGAAGACACACAAATGACATGAGAAAACAAGGGAACAAAGTGCCTCAAACAAACCAAGATGTTCCAACAATAGAATCCATGGACAACACAGTAGAAGAAATGTCAGAGACGGAGTTTAGAAAGTACATAGTTATACTGATCTTCAAAATAAAGGATGATACCACAGAGAAACTTCAGGAAGTGAAAGATAACTTCAATAAAAAAGCAGAGATTGTAAAAAGGAATCAAGCAGAAATCCCTGTAATGAAGGAAACAGTAAACCAAATTAAAAATTCAATGGAAAGTGTCACCAACAGGCTAAACCACTTACAAGACAGAACCTCAGACAATGAAAACAAAATATGTATCTTGAAAATAAAGTGGACCACACAGAGAAGATGGTAAGAAACCATGAACAACTTCCAATAAATAAGAGATAACATGAGAAGACCACATTTAAGACTTACTGGAATAGATAAAGGCATGGAGATACACATCAAAGGAATACACAATCTTTTCAATGACATAAAATCAGAAAACTTCCCAAATCTAGAGGATGAAATGGAAAATCAACTACAAGAGGCTTATAAGACCACAAATATGTAAAATTACAGTAGACTCACTCCAAGGCACATTGCAATAAGAATGACTAACATACAGAGTAATGACAGAATTATAAAGTCTGCGAGGCAAAAAAAAAAAAAAAATCAGATTACATATGGGGGAAACCAATTAGAATTTCAGCCCATTTCTCAGCCCAGATCCCCAATGCCAGGTGGTCTGGAATAACATATATCAAGTTCTGAAAGAAAATGGATGCCAACTGAGAATTGTATATCCAGCAAAATTAAGCTTCCAATTTGTTGATGAATTAAAAACCTTCCATGATAAATACAAGTTAAAAGAACTCACAACCAGAAAGTGTGCACTACAGAACATTCTCAGCAAAATATTCCATGAGGAGGAAATGAAAAAAAAAAAAACCATGAAAACCAGTAAAGGGAGAAACTACACTAAAGGAAAGGTCAATCAAAGGAGAAACTAAGTCAAGTTAAAAACCAAATAAACCCCAAAATGGCCAGGAATACAACCATATCTCAATAATAACCCTGAATGTTAATGGGCTAAACTCATCATTAAAGGACATAGACTGGCAGACTGGATTAAGAAAAAAAGACCCTGCAATATGCTGTCTTCAAGGGACTCAACTCCTAGGAAAAGACATCCACAGACTGAGGGTGAAAGGTTGGGATATACCATACCACTCACACAGACTGTGAAAACAAGCAGGGGGTCCATCCTCATATCAGTGTGAACTTCAAAACAAAGTTTGTCAGCAGAGAGAAAGGACATTTCATACTGCTTAAGGAAATCACACATCAACAAGACATAGCAATTGTAAATGTATATGCCCCAAACAATGGAGCATCTATGTACATCAAACAAATCTTTCTCAGTTTCAAGACTCAAAGAGACCACAACACAATCATACTGGGTGACTTTAACACACCTCTCTCACTACTGAATAGCTCTTCCAAACAAAAATTTAACAAAAACTATTAAACTAAATAATAATCAATTGATGATTTAGACTTAACTGACATATATAGAGTATTTCATCCATCATCAAGTAAATACACTTTCTTCTCAGCAGCACAAGGATTCTTCTCTCAAATAGACCATATGTGATGCCATAAAGCAACTATCAGTAAACACAAAAAAGTAGAAACACTACCCTGCATTCTATCAGATCATAATGGAATGAAACTAGAAATTAATGATAACATAAAAAATAGAAGCTACTCCAACACCTGGAGACTAAAGAGCATGCTATTGAACAATGAATGGAAAGCAGAAGAACTCAGGGTTGAAATAAAAACATATTTAGCAGTAAATGAGAACACTGATACAACATATCAAAATCTCTGGGACACCATGAAGGCAGTACTAAGAGGAAAGTTTATTGCATTGAACTCATCCATTAAAAGAATAAAAGAAAAAAACAGATAAGTGGCCTAAAATTCCATCTCAAAGCCCTAGAAAAGGAAGAACAAATCAACATTGAAAGTAGAAGACAGAAAATACTTGAAATCAGAAAAAAATAATTAAAATCAGAGCTGAAGTCAATGAAATTGAAACAAACAATTGAAAAGATTGACAAAACAAAAGTAAGTTCTGTGAAAAGATAAATAAAATTAATAAACCGTTAGCTACATTAATGAAGAGAGAGAAAACTCAAATTACTAAAATTTACAATGAAAAAGATATATCATTTTGGACATTACTGAAATACAGAAGGCAATTAGAAAGTATTTTGAAAATTTATACTCAAATAAAATAGAAAATCTCAAAGACATAAACAAATTTCTAGAGACATATGATCTACCACACTGAAGCAGGAGGACATACATAACAGATCGATTTCAAGCAATGAAATAGAAGAAGACATCAAAAGCATACCAGTCAAGAAAAGCCAAGGACCAGATGAATTCTCAGCCGAGTTCGACAAGACCTTCAAAGAAGAGTTAACACCAATACTCTTTCAAGTTATTCCATGAAATAGAAAAGGAGGGATCTCTCCAAACTTATTCTCAGAGACAAATATCACCTTGATAACAAAACCAGACAGAGATACATGAAGAAAAGAAAACTTCAGACCAATATCGCTGATGAACATAGAAGCAAAAATTCTCAATAAAATTCTGGTAAATCACACACAAAAACATATTAAGATAGCATGCAATGATCAAGATGGTTTCATCCCAGGGATGAATGATATATGGAAATCAATAAATATATCACAAGAAGTTGACTTAAAGATGAGAATCATGATTATCTCAATAGTCACAGAGAAAGCATTTGATAAAATACAGCATTTCTTCATGTTCAAAACACTAGAAAAAATAGGGATAGAAGGAACATACCTCAAATTGTAAAAGCTACCTGTGTTAAGCCCAAGGCCAACATCATTCTAAATGGAGAAAAATTGAAAGCATTCCCTCTAAAAACTAGAACAAGACAGGGATGCCCTCTTTCACCCCATCTATTCAACATTATCCTTGAAACTCTAGACAGAACAATTAGATAGAGCAAAGAAATTAAAGAGATAAGAATAGGAAAAGAAGAACTCAAGCTATCACTTTTTGCCAATGACATGATTCTACAATTAGAAGATTCAAAAAATTCCACCAGAAAACTTCTAGAACTCATAAATGAATTCAGAAGAGTAGCAGGATATAAAATCAATACCCATAAATCAAATGCTCCTATACATAAGCAATGAATTCACTGCAAGAGAATTTAGGAAAACCACTCCATTCATAATATCCTCAAAAAAAAAAAAAAAACCCTTGGAAATCAATCTAACAAAAAAGGTGAAAGGCGTCTCTACAATGAAAACTCCAGAACACTGAAGAAAGAAATTGAAGACCTTAGAAGATGGAACGATCTCCCTTGCTCTTGGGAAGGCAGAATTAATATTGTCAAAATGGCCATACTACCAAACGTTTAAAGCAATTCCTATTAAAATCCCAGTGATGTTCTTCATAGAATTTGTGAAAGAAATCATGAAATTTATTTGGATAAATAAGAATCCCAGAAGAGTCAAAGCAATTCTTAGCAAGAAGACTAAAGCAAGAGGCATCACAATACCAGAACTTAAACTATACTATAGAGCAAAAGAAAACAAAACTGGCATGGTATTGGCACCAAAATAGACATGTAGACCAATGATTCAAAATAGAAAGACACAGAGACAAACCCACATAAATATGGTTATCTCATACTAGAGAAAGGAGTCAAAAAACATACATTGGAGAAAAGATGGACTATTTAACAAATGGGAACATTCAGACTTTGGATTGGCTTATTTCACTTAGCATAGTAGTCTCCAGTTCCATCCATTTACCAGCAAATGCCATAATTTCATTCTTTAAAAGAGATTTTTAAAAAGGTATTTTTTTCAAATCAACTCTGCAAAATATATAAAGTTGCTGATAGGTGCAATAAATTAACAAGCCATGGTACCTTAAGATTGTGAGACAATAATAATAAATCCAGGGAAATCTATTTCTTTTCAGCTAAGAAAAATATAAGAATGTGGCAAAATATGTCTTCCCATTTAAATTTGGAAGCTTAAAATTCAAGCTCACTGTTAATTTGCATAGATAATCTTGCCACTTGCATTCTTGACATTTTAAATATTTCATTTCCATCTTCCTGGGGAAGAAATTTGTGCTGTCAATATTGTTGCTTAAGTAGTTAGTGGGTTTTAAATTTCTGTTATGAATTCCTACTTTAATTATAAAACACTGCATATTAAACAGTGGTTACAATAACATATCAATGAAGGCTATTTTCATCCATGAATGCAGTCTAATTGCTATTCCAGATTGTTGCTCATTTTATTTGTTTAGTGAAATAAACATTTATTTCTTTTATCTCTTCAGCAAAAATTCTACTAATCTAGAACATCTTAATACATAAGCAGAGTGTTCTGAGATCTTTTTATTGATATTAATAAGTCATATATTAGGTTTACCTGGAAATTTGGGTGGTTAATACTCATAGTGAAAACACTTGTTATTTCTCATATTGAAATTAATTAAAAAGAGATTAATCTGCTGAACTTTTTCTAAAACTTAAAATATGTTCTATATTATAAAAGGCAAATATTCAACATTTTGTGGACCTTTTCTATGAATTGAATAGTTCACTTGGTTTGATTTTTAGAAGGGCTAAAATTATATATATACTACAAATATAATACATGTCTCATCCCATTCAGATACAACTGAAATAGTTTGTATGTTTCAATTATGTGTTCTTTCAAAATGCTTTGTCTTAAAAAAATAAAAATAAATAACCTCAGATTAGTTAATATTAACTGAATTATCTGATAATGAGACCAGGAATGAATAGATTATAACTCAACCCTCAAAACATTAAATATTATTTCCCATAATATAAAAATGATGAAAATATTAGAGTAAGAATTTTTGAGCCGGTGTACTTTTGCAACATGAAAATTTCTTGTTCTTGATTAGTTTCTTAAATTAAATAAACTTGCTTTGTCTGTTTCCTCTTTTAATTTGTTCATCAACTCTCTAGACTTAAACCTGGATGTCTTTGCTTGTCACATTAAATTTTGTAGGCCAAAGCACAAATTTCTTTAATTACTTTATAATGAATTTTCCCCCTCCTTTCTTTCTTTACTCCAAATTAAGTAAGTGCTCTGCTTGAACTTTACAAAACTACCTATCATTACTCCCTCTTTTGCATGCTTTGTAGATACACCTGTTGCACAAGGACACTGGCATGTCTCCCAGCCCTCACTCCTGCGTCCTCTTTGAGGAATGTCTGTCTCTCCAGTGTTAATGATTGACATGAGAGGGGCTGTTCATAGTTTATATCTTCAGTAATGAAGCTTGTGATCTTTTTCAGCATGTATCTATAATGAGAACAGAAAAAAATAATTGGCAAAATTTCTACTTTATGAAGTACAGAAGATAAAACTACTGATTTTCTGAGATATTCTTTTGGCTTCCATTAACTCGTTAGTGCTAGCTAAAGCAAGAGTAGCATTTTACAGTCACTATCTAGGCAGTTGGAAATAAATGATAATGTGAATATAGGAAGCTCAGTTACTCAAATAGTAAGGCAGAAAATTCTTTTATTTTTTCCTCTACTGTCATCTAATTGCATTTTCTTGTATATAAGTACAGATGTTTTGAAACTTGTAAACTAAATAAATTTATATCCACTATGAAAAGATGGAAAAGTATTTGTTTTTCTTTTTCTGCCTGAAAAAGTAAATGCTTTGATAGTCACTTACTATGTGAAAGTCCTGTGTTTTAGAATTTACAAATAAGAAATCTCTCCCTATATAAGGTGGAAAATGTCAGACTTATATCAATGTCACCAGGATCACAAGGCTTATAGTACAATAATATAGTTTAGAGAGAGAAATATGATAATGGGCCACCTGCTTGACCCCAGGATGATATTCCCAAGACATCTTAAGTAAAAAGAGATGAAACTGCTGAAACTTAGCCTTTTTGGATAGGAGCCAGTATAAACACCCCATGAAGAACATTTTCCTATCTTAATTTCCGTGTAAGTTTGCAAAACCCCACGTTTCCATCTTTTACTTCTGAGCATCTACTCATATAGGTCCTTTACTTTCATCTTCAATTCTAATTTCTGCCCAAGGTTAGACGTTGCCCTCAGCTTTCTCTGTTCTTACATATTTTTTTGTTTTGCCTCTATATTAAAGCCTTCCTCTCTCCTTTATATTGTTGTGGTTGTCTTTTTCTCTCATTAGATTTTAAGAGTTTTTGGATGAGGCATCTGCCTATTCATCATTTTATCACATTGTTTAGGAAAATATATTGAACATATACTAAGATATATATGTATACTACAGCTATTTAAGACATATCTGATGGATTAAATTAACAATCGAGTCATCAAGACTTTATTGTATACTTAATTTTAGCTTACTGTGTTAGTCAGTGTTCTATCCTTTAACAAAGTACCTGAGATAGTCAACTTAAAAAGAAGAGAAGTTTATTTGGCTCACAGTTTTGGAAGTTTTATTTCATGGTCAGCCCTTTGCTTTGGGGACTGTATTGAGATAGCTCTGTATAATGGAAGTACATGGAAGAGAAAGCCATCACCTCGTGGCTGATAGCAAAAAAACAGAAGAAGTTGGGGGGTCCTATTATCCCTTTCTTAGGTCCTATCACCAGTGACCTAAGACCTCCCACTAGGCGCCAACTCTTAAAGATTTCACCACCTCCCAGTAGCGCCAAGCTAATGACCAAGACTTTAACACATGGATCTTTGAAAGATGTTTCAGATCCAAACTATAGCACTAATACAATATAGGCTCAGAAGTAAGTATACATTTCAGTATTATAAGGAACCATTTCTAGGGGAAGCCTAATGCTCTGTTTGCTTCCCCTTCTTTCTCCTCCCCATCTACTCTCTGCATTCAGTTTAAGATGAAGAAGGTTGCTGTGATAGGTCTCAGGAGGTATCATGGTTTTAATGATGAGACTTTCTACTTTTTAGAAAATTTTTCTTGTCCCCTCAGGAGATGTGAGTTGTAAAATATCACCCTGAATTTGCTTCCTCTGGGGAAAATCCTTGTAGGTCTCTTTTTCCTTTTCTTAGCTAGTGGTAAGAAAATATGTCTATTCTCCCTGGAGAGGCAACTCAGCTGTCTCTTAGCATATCTCTGATTTTTGCTGGCTATTAAGACACTGAGGGCACATCCTAGAGCAAGTCTCACATTAGAAAGCTTTGGATTATACAAGCTCTGCTGCAAATTTTGGGAGAAACTTGCTAAAGCTGGCTATTTCTACTGCTTCCAGTTTACACAAAAAGACTTATTTGAATGCAGTCTGCAGTCAAGTTTCTAATTTGTATGAACATACCCCTTTATCCTGCTTAGTTTTGGTGTAAGTGCTGAACTGGAATCCCATCATCAGAAAGGGGGCTAGTCTACGACATGGGTGGTGTCTAAGACCTGTACCATAGTTATGTTTCTTACTCTATGAGTCTCCATCACCTTGTCCATTTTGAAATAATTTACCTAAGACAGAATCCACAGTGGCTTGGATAATAATCCTATTTAGCAGTCAGAATTCATCTTTATGTAAAAATAAAGAAAAAATGTTTGACAATTTATAAAGATCTGTAATATATTACTATACATATTCTCTATAGAGAGCTCATCTCCACTCAAAGACTTTTCTGATCTTTTTTTTCCTTCCAAACCACTCAATCTTTTGCTGTGATGAATACCTTTTTGTTTCTTTAGCGTTCCTTTTTATGCTATAACTCATCTCTAATTGTTACATATACTGTTTCTTCTAAAATAACGTTCACAAGATTCCCAGCTTGATGAACTCTACTTGTCTTTTAATAGTCAACGCTGGCATAAATGGTCTGGAAAGATAATCTTTCCTTGCCTCACCTCCCAAGTCCCTGCCAGTAGACACTCAAATGGATACACACACATGCATAAATAAACATGAACTTTCCTCATGCATTTATTGCTTCTTGTGAGTATATCCACCATAAAACTTACCACATTCTATGTATGTTTGTTATCTCATTTTCTACCCTCTACTATTAAGAAGTGAGTTCTATTTAGTTAGACTGCATCTTCTATCATTATATGTTTCATCATTATGTCTTTTGCAAACTACATAATAATAATAGCATTTCACTTAATTTTTGTTTAATGAATACATATTTAGACAATGGAGAATTCAGTATGGGTGGGAATGGGTACATTAAGCTACCTTTAAAGCCAGGTGTTATGCTGGGTTTTGAAAGATGGGTATTGCAAGCATTAGCATTTCAGGAGGAGGAACATGCACAGAGGAAGAGAAGCAGAAGGAGGACTAAAAGGCAAATGGCAATGATAGAACAGAAGGTACAAAATTTGAACAGATCAAGTGCATTCTAAGAAATCTGACAAATAGGTTGAAAATTTAGACTTGAATCAATAGGCTATACAGTGTTTTAATTTGAAGGTTTGAGTGCTCTTTTAATGAAATAAATGGATTGTGCAGAAAACCTAGTTTTATGAATGAATATGGTAGGGATACATGAAAAGGGGAAAATGAAAGAGAGCTGTAAGGAAAAAGAATAAGTGTAATTTGTTAGCGTTCTTGTTTGGGAAGCTCTATTAGCATATTATATGCTCAATGTATAAAGGTTTTTATTGTATATTTACATCGGACCTATTTTCCCTGAAGCTAAATGACATTTTAATTTTTGCTTCTTGAAACCTCTACAAATTCTGTAATTGCCCATTCAAATAATGACTTATTTGTATGGACCACTGTATATCCACATTGTTTTGAAGAATTTATGACAGATCTCTTGGTAAGGTTATAGAAATAATAGGCAGATTCATCTTTTCTTTCTTTAATATGGTGTTCAAATAATTGGAAAATAGTCACTGAAAGCATAAAGTACAACTATATATTTAAAACTTGTAAATGATAACATTTTGAAATTAATTTATAGTTGTCTAAAATTTGATTATAAACTGAAGTGATTTGTAATTTTAAGGGTTTTCATAGCTATTTATACTTTTCCTTGAAGTGTTGGTGATTGAACCAGGGCATTACACATGCTAGGCAAGCACTATAGCACTGAGTTATACTTCTAGACCTGCTTATATTTATCAAATCCTATTTGAGAATTAGATAATTTCTCTCTTAACTTTAACATAAGTATTACTTAAAGATTATTTGTAAATATATATTTTTGAATATGTATACTATATATGTACATATACACACACATTCTTGAGAATATGCATACATGCCACTTCAATTAAATGTTACGTCTATGAAAGCAGAATTAAATCTTGAGCAGGGAAATACCTAGTCTTTCAGCCTTGCTTCTCAGCCATCCATTCCCTTGAGGAAGCCAATATCATTCAGACACAAAACAAAGATGTACTATTAAAATGCAATTCAGAAGTGATAAAAATTATAAGTTCAGCAGCCCGCTCACACCTCCTTTTTATACTCAGGGACATTGGGGCCACATTAGTTTTGTGTGTGTGTGATGTACATCCCATGTGCAAATTAGCCCTGGAAGGACCCTAATCTATCATATATGAGAGCTCTTTTCCCAAGAGCAAATATAATCCATGCTTCTGCAACTTCATACATTACAGAGCTCTGTATTCTATTTATTTGTCTTATTTTAAATATTGTTAAAAATGTTTTTTTTATGTTTTAGATAATTTATTGTTGAATGGAGAAGTCATAAAGCAAAATGGAATGGGCCAGAGGTAGCATAAATTTAAAACACAATTTTGTTCAACACTATTCTGGATTTCCTAAGGTTAGAAATAGGAAAAAACGTCAAGTGGGAAGATACTTGTTCAAATGAAGTCTTTCTAAAAGTCTGTACTTTGAAAGGAAAACAACTTTTCTCTGAAAATACAAATCATCCTTATTACATGAATACCCTAGTTTAGGAGACTGAGTGAAAAGCTTTTTAGTTAACAGCCTGTCTCTCTCAGGCACACTTAGGAATGTTTGCTTTTAATCAGTGAGTTTAAAAATCACCACTTCCACCCTGAAGACAAGCATGATTCCTCCACAGACTGGTGGCATTTCAGTCACACTGGAGAGTTCCATGGCATCTCCATAGGCTTCCAATTCTACAACCCTCAGCAAAGCAGGTTTGGAGGGAAAAAAGGACTAGAAAGAACTACAACTAGTTCCCTAATGAATGACCTAACCACACACCTATCCACATGCCTTACACATCTGCCATCACTCACTTCTACATACTTGACTGATAAGGTTCAGGTTCTTTCCACACCTAGAGTGAATTGCCTGAACTCAACACGATCCCCTAAGAAAATCTCATGAGGGCACCTCAAAACACCTCAGAGGACACATTCTCCTACATTCTGTCCCCTGTCATCCTGCCCACAGTGTTCCTCAGAGCTCATCCAAGTGAACTCTGGGAATACTCCTAGCATAATTTAAAAAATCACACTTACCACTTAAGTGTCCACACTAAGAAATCAGATAGAAAATCCACTTTTACCAATAAATGTCGTGGAATTTGCTCTTCCAAAGGCAGGCAGCATCTGTTGCTCTGCACATGATGGAAGAGACTGCGGAGTCCCAGAGTGACACTCCTGGTCCCAGCTAAGATGCACCCTGGCAAACTTGGGACCCTGAAGTTGACTGCATCTACATCAGGGGATGTGTCCCATTTGTTAGGAGCATGAGCGATCAGACATTGTTGTCTGTAGAGGACACCAGATGCAATGGCTCTAAGAAGGCTCCAGTGCCTTTAAATGAGAGCAATTATCATGGCACCTGCTTTCATCCTAACAAAACCCCCTGCTGTGGCTCCAGGGTTCCCAGAGAACTCTCAGCTCTGCTTTTTAGAACACAAGGAAGCCATCCATAAAAACCTGGAGATAAGGGGGAAGCAGAGCTTGTGGAGCTCTGTAACCCTGGAGCACTTGACATAATTTGGATGTATTCAAAGGAAATCTGTGTGGTTTGTTTTTTCCAATATTGGGGGGGAAAGTCCATCTGTCACTTTCTATTCTCCAGCCCTGCAGAGAATGGCAGGAGGTTCTAAGAAGCAAGGGCTGGGGCTGGTGGGACAGTGGGGTGGTGGTGGGAAGCAGTTGAGGAGGGTCAGCCTGGTGGCACTTTGCCCCACCCAGCACCATGACTGCTGCAGTGGCGCAGCTGCGCTCTTAAGGTTGCCTTGGGAACATCTTCAGTTCACACCCAAACCCCATGGTGGTTACTTCCACGTATAAGGTGGCAGGAAAGAAATATCCACTATGGCTACAGTAGCTGAGTTGTGACATTATTCCTTCCACTAAATTCACTGAAGCACAAACTCAGGGGACGTTAAGCAAGATTCCTCGTTTTTTGCATTAGACCGAATTTCTCTGCAATTTTGATACCACCAAAGTCCTCAGCTTGAGTCCACTTAGACAATCATGATGACCCAGATGGATCACCAGAAACATCTACATCTGTCTCCTCCTGGTAGCAGTGGGTCTTAGGCATGGCAGACCTGAGTGGAAACCTCCCATCTGGGGTCCCCAAAATGTTTTCCAAAGCATTTTTTCAAAATGTGTCTCTCTCAGAAGAGCCCTCTGCTATGTTTTCCTTTATGAAAAAAATTTCCTTTATGCAAGTATTTTTGAAACCACAAAATACCTACCAAGAGAGTTGCACAAGATGTTAACCAGATGCCAAGTGTGCCAAGTCACTGCCAGAACCTGTGCCTGCAACCAACCTGCAGGGAGCAGATGGAAGCCAAAGTCCCCAAAGTGGGCCATCTGTCCATCTGACCTTCTGAAACAGGAAAGAATGCAGTGATGTGGATTTTTTAAAGGCATCTCTTATTTTGGTTAGAGGTTTTTCCATATCCTGAAAAAGATCTAGAGGATTCCAAAAGTTTTGGTTAACAGGAAATACAAATGGAAGTCTCCACAGACTGAACACATATGGGTGTCACAATCTACTGAAACAGCTCCACTTTTGTAGCAGGGAAGACACCTGTGGCTGAAAGGTCTTAAAACTCACTTTTTCTATCCCAGAGGCTTTTCCAACCTCTTTTTAACAGACACACTGTCAATGAAGGAAGAGTTGTCCTCCTCCCCTCCCTGGTTCAAACTGTTGCCACCGTTCCTCTGCTCTGGTTATCTTTTTATTTTCTCCTCAAATCAAGACTTTCAGGAAACTCTGGAAATATACTCCTTCTAAAGCAGCAAACCAGGAAAAATAGTCCTTTGAAAGATAGTTTGAAAATTAAAAAAACAAACCAAGTATCTCAATATTTGCAAGATGCAGTGATTTTTTTTCCTCTTCTTCTTCTTCCCCAGGCTGGGCCCAGAGGTATCCTCATGTCAGACTCTGGGGCTGGAATAATAAGCAAGGGCAACATCGCCCAGCTTGCCCATGGTGGTCTGGGGACCAAGGCAGCGGGAGAGCTGGCTCAACCCCAAGCCTCCTGCTCAGTCAGCACTCATCCAAGAGGCAATCGCTGCCCAGGAACTCTGTGGCCTCGAGCTCCACGCTGGACAGGAACCTTCTCAGATTCTTGTGGCAGTTGTACTCCAGGGTGGTGGTGTAGATGGTGCTGGGGTACTTGGGGTAGACGATGGTGGTGCTGAGGAACGTGTGGGCTTGTGGCAGGGCTCAAAGAGCACCTCAGCCTTGTAGGTGCGCCATGTGCAATTGGGGATGCAGGAGACCATCTGGCTGCAGGAGGCCACTGACAGGCCCAGTGGCAGCTGCATGTCATCAATGAAGTGTCGCTCTGAGTGGTACTGGACGGAAGAAATGTACCTTACTTCAGTTGGTTGTAAGGAGTCAAACTCCACTCCTTCGCTGAAGGACAGCGGGCACAGCCTTCTTGAGCAGCTGATAGCCAGGGTATTGGGGAGAGATGCTGTGTTCGGAGAGCTGGGGTCACCGACGCAACGGACTCCAGTGTCCCAGCCGGTGCGCGCTCCCCGCCGCTGCCTCCACCCTGGCCGAAGCCAGCCCCCAGTGGCTAAGGCTGGGGCTGGGGGACAGGCCCGAGTCTGGGCTGTCCAGGACGCCATCGCCCTTCTTCTTCGTGTCCATGAGGTCGGGCACTTCCTGCAGGCACAGCTGACCCACCATGGCTGTGCGCGTGGTGAGCCCTGGATTCCCCGCGCGGGGTCGCGGATGGGAGAGCACGGAGAGTGGTGCGCACGCTGACAGGCACCGCTGCCCTCAGCGCCGCCCTCTCTGCCCACCGCCCGCGTGCTGTCCAGGTCTCGCCAGCCTAAAGGATTTCTTATGAAAACTATTAAGAAGAGATTTTTAAATGTTAAGAATAAATATGAAGAGAGGTACAAAATGGATGAATGATACTCCTTTCCTAAGTTTATTACTTTCAAGGAAATTATGAGCATAGTGGCAAAAATTAAGTGTTTTAATGAAATGAGATAATATGAACATTTTAGTATATGATAAGGGTTCAGTAAAGATTTGTTGAACCTCACTAAACTTTAATTTTTCAAAGCCTAAATTTAAAATATTTTCCTTAGAATAATTTTCTATGTACTTTTTTTATTTTCTAGCTTGTTCTTTTTTTAAATTAATGTTCCTTTTATTTAAAAAAATAATTTCATTGGTACCATGTCTCCTTCGTTTCCTCGTTTCCTCATGTATAGATGTTTGTCTTCCTTTCATGTTGATTTTCCCATCACTAATCCACTCTTAAATGCATATTTAAAGGAGACTAATAATTAAGCCAGGAACTGTACAAGAGTGGCTTTTTGACTCAGAGGCTTTATTGCACTGTAATATGACCTTTTAATTAAGATGTCCTTGTAGGTTGAGACTTCAACTGATGTGTCTGGGAGTTCTCTGTATCTTTTGATACAGTCAGTCTCCTGAAGCCCGTTAGTGCAGCTGCCAGTTCATGCAAGAGATGACAGTGGGTACTTAAAATCGTGTAATTCCATCTGTGCCTTCCATTGACTTTCTACTGTATCTGCTTTGCCTGAGACCTGAGTTCTTTTTGTAAACTCACGTGAGAATTGACTTTTCTTATTGATACGTGGACAGGGACAAGGACCTGGGAGTTTATTCTGGATATAAACTTTTTATCTCTTTCCCTCACTCTCACTTCTGCAGTAACTTAGCTTCAGTTACCAAGCTTTTCTGAGGATCTGTAGGACACATTGCCTTTCTAGGACCTCTCCTTCCTTTGGCACTTAGCTTTCAGTTTTAACTCTTCTCTATCATTTAGGAATTTGCAATCTTCTTGCCACCTGCCAAAACTTTGCTGTTATTTTCACCTATTATTTCTCATCTTCTGCCTTATCAGACTTTCTAAATTCCTTTTATGTCAGTGGGTTCTGGGAGGGATTTACACAATTGACCAGGTTACACACACACACACACAAAATCACAATCATAGATGTTCTGTGAGAGTTTGTAGGGCTTTAAAACCTTGATTTTTCTTTTATTTTGATTATACTAATACCTAAAGGTAATACTAATAACAATAGAAATAAGGATTGACACTCATTTTACTTCTATTTTTACTTCTACTTTTAGCACCACCATTATTTATTGGACTCTTGTTCTTTTCAGCTTCCGTGTTTAATGTTTTATGTATATTGTTTTCCATCCCTTGTATCAACCCTGTATGGAAGTAAAGATTCACAGAGGTCAAGTAACAGTAAGGGTTCAGAACTAGCAAAGGTAGAGCTAATATATGAATGTGTCTAGCTGACTCAAAAACCCCATTATTCATCACCCTTACCAAAAATATCTCCATTTTGGTGGTGATAAGTTTTTAAGATAACTTATTTCAATGAGAATTGTCTGTACTGGTTATTTCTTTCTTTGAAGGGGGGCATCCTATTTTAATATTAAGAGTGTTTTTACTTACATGATAGATTTTGAGTAACTTGGTAACTTTATTGATAAATTCTTTACTTAACATTGTCTATATTTGAAACTTTACAAATTCCATGAGGAAAGTTTTACTTCATGGAAGTTGGTAACACTGATAGTCAAAGGCAGAGGTTGAAATGGAATCCAGGTATTCTGATCTCAAACTATGAATTATTTTAACTATACTATTCTAATGTTTTAAGTCAGATGTCTATAGAAATCAATTTAAGAATGTTTCTCAATATTCTTTCTGTTTTTTCCCATTTTATTCTTACCATAAAAAAGAAAAGTATATCCCATCAATTCATTCATCAAGCAAGTATGGCCCTGATTCTTATGGAGAAAAACAATTCTGAAGTGAAAATCCTAAAAAATGGATCTGTGACAAGGTGAGTTAACAAAACATTAAAAATTGGAATAAAAATTCACATTATCTAGAGCAAGTATAAATATTTTCATTAAAATTAGGACCTTTATGATTACAAAATTATTTATAACTGTGTTATGTAAAGATAGTAAAGCAGACTTTAATCACAAGATATTTAAATTATTTTTCACTATTGTGTTCTTATATGTTTTATGGTCACATGCCCTATGATCAGTGACATGGAATATTGACTTTGGCATATGACCAGGGTCAGGATTTGAATGTGAATTTACAGAAAGGAGTTAATTCTGGGACATAGCACCAAGTACTTATTTGTTTGCTCTCAATCTCTGTGTGTAGGCATAAAGATAGGAGAGAGAAAGAAAGTTGTGAGATACATATTTTTTCTTTTATTTTGATTATACTAATACCTAAAGGTATTAGGTATTAGTATTTTATATACCTATACATATATATGTGTGTGTGTGTGTATATATATATATATATATAATGTATTCCATACATTTAACGTACATATATGTCTGTGTGCAAACACATTTTTGATATGCACATATATAACAGGTATATTTGTGGCAAGGCTGCAATAAAGAAATACCATAAATTGTATGACTTAATAATAGATATTTATTTTCTTACAAATCTAGAGGTTAGAAGTCTGGGATCAGAGTACCAATGTAGTTAATTTCTGGTGAGATTTCTTTTCCTGGATTATAGGCAGCTGTCGTCTCCCTGTGTGATAATATGACCTCTTCTTTATAGTCAGAGAGAAAGAGGCTCTCTATGTCTCTCCTTATAAGTGTTTAAATCTCATCAGAACATGATCCTACTTTCATGACTTGACTTTAAACTCCTACTGAAAGGCACTATTTCCAATATAGTCACATTGGGGGTTAGGGCTTCAACATATAAACTTCAAGGACACACAATTCATTCCATAGCAGTCCATCTCTGCCCCACCCTGCCATGTTGCATGCCAAGTAATTCCTTCCATCCCAATAGTTTCAAGAGTTTTAAAACATACCAGTATCTATTCTCTCATTTAAATATCATCTAAACCATAGGAACATGACATGGATGCCCACTATTACTACTACTCTTCAGTATGGTTCTATTGTAACTATTTAATTTCATGTTTTGAATGTGAATAAAGTCATCTGTATCTCATTTTCTATTTGAAATAAACATTTTTGCTTTTGTGTCTCCTCACCATTCTATTTAATTCAAGGAAGTGGACCTACCTTAAAATATAAATGACTTATCTAGAACATTGAACTACTTAAAGTAAGAAATGTTCTTGTGCAGAATTTGTTTCCTTAAATAAAATAGTACTTCCTTTTGTTTTTCTGCAATATGTTCACTTTATATATTGTTTATGTATTCCAACAATAAATTATATGGAAGAAGCAAATTAATGAAGCTTTTTGATACTCACTAAAAGGACAAATAGTTTATTTTGGAGGAATCATTTGGTTATTTCTTTATACCAAAATTAATCCTAAATAATTGTTCTTCTATGTCTTGAAAATTAAATAAAGTGCAGGGATTCTTTAAATCTTAATAAATCATTGGCCTAACTAAGCAAAACTATATAAAAATAGTAAATTCAAGTTTACATTCCTGCCTCCCTCCTTACCTGTCTTCGTCCTTCCTCCTTTCCTCTATCCGTTTCTTATTACATCCCATCTTCCATCTTATCTCTTCAAATAACCATATTAAATAAACAAATTAGCCCTCTTTGTGACTAAAGGTAATCTTCTCATAATACAGAAATAGTCCATTTGTTGGTTGATTCTGTGTAAAATCATAGAATTACTTAAAATATTTTGTTTTTATTTGCTCTTAGGTGACTTGTGTGAGACTTGCAGCCAATAGGTTGACACAAGTAGGCTTATTTTTACTTACTTTTATAAAACTGTTTTTTGATCTCGAAAGATAGATGGTAAAGCTTTTTATTACTGGATTAAAGATACTCTTGGGAAACTAGAGCTGTTAATTTTGAAATGTTGAAGAAAGAAAGGACTGACATTGAATTATATGAAGATAGAGTACTCACACACAGTTAAATGTACATAAGTTTAGCTGATTTCAGTAGGATTGATTTTAGCTAAGAAATAGCTCAAGTAGGTATATTTGGGTCTTATTCTCCACCTTTCCATTAAGTTTTAAGATTGCCTGTATGAATAATTTACTTTCTCTTTTATCATCATTAAACGTGGAAGTTATACTTTTCAAATTATTTGTTAACTAATTGTGTTGAATGATGTCAGTTGCCAGAAGGTAAAGTATTCAATATCCTTTCTCTAATCACATTCATATTATATCAATTAATATATTTAGTATCATTTAATTTTTTGTTTTATTTTTAATGATATTGACCTGAAAAGCACTGTACAAAGAAATCACTAAGTCAGCCCACCAAAAGCAAATACCATTTTCTTTCTGAATGTATGAAAATCAATAATGAAAATTAGCATGAATATAATTTTTCCAAAAAGTGGAAATAAATAATAAAATTACATACATATTATATAATTTACTCATATTTCTCTGATCTACTTATAAATTGTCCCACATTAAATTTAGATTCTAAGTTTGGGTTTTTCAATGGTCAAACTTTTAAGTTTGGATAAATACTTTGAATTAATAAATTCAGTATTTAAAATAGACATGAAATTAAATAAGGAGAGTCTATCAGTCAGTCACTATTAATTTAGTCTATTTGGGTAGGTCTAAAAGAGTTGGACAGTAAAAATTCAGTGTACTAAAATCATTTTTTTGGTTGTGAAAACATTCACATATGTTCATATTTACTGAAGCAGAAATTATACTCTTAGGCCTTTATCTGAATTGGAATGAGTTTCTATATGCATTTTCAACATCTGATTTTAATGGAACCATTTCATGTTTTTCCTTGTTTGCAAAAATCAGGAAGAGAATCTTTTAAGATGGTTCATGTTGATAGCTCCTTTCCTCACATGCCTTATCATAGGTGAATTATAATAGTAGAGCAGGCCTTTTCCCTTATTTTTACAAGCATTTTTGGTCCTAAACAGGATTTTATAAGCTACAAAGCATAAAAATATGCGGTACTCCAAAGAATTAATTTAGAGAACCTAGGCATATTGCACAGAACATGAAGTTGTCTTTTATTGTCTATGGCTTTTGGAATGGAGTGGGATGTGGAATACATCATAGGTTTAATGTGGCACATCGTTGTCTGCAGAAACTTGGGTGGGACTGTGACTGCTTGCCCACTGCACCCAGTGATTGAATCTGCTGTCACCAGCATTCTGATAATAATGAACATTCAGCTTAATGACTGTGATCGTGATTATCATAATTGACGTGCAAGTGCAGTGTGTGGGGCTCATTACAGGTGAACTGCATGGCACAGAAACATGCCTCAGTTATAGATAATTTTACTTTTATGCATTGATTGGAATAAAATATGCTTTCTATTTGAACAGCTTTATATAATTTTAAGAATCTTTCTATTTGTGCTGATTGATGATTATTCATTTGCTGAAAAACAACCCCTTACATTTGTTTGTTTTGTGTTGTTTCATTTCATTAGTAAATGTAAATGAATAATTAAGTGTAACTGAGGGAAAATAGTTTCCTTATAAGGATGGCCTTCAATAATCAAATATTCTGTTAAGTGTTTCTCTTTCTCCCTCTCTTTCTGCACTCCCTCTCACTCAGTAAAAAAGGGACTGAAATTCTTATTTCTCTCACTGACTACCCTTGCTTAGTCTTCTTAAGGTTGGTAGGTTTTCAGAAAATATAAATTTATATAAATTTTTATTATGAAACTAGAGATATTTATGCATGTATATGTATACATACCCTATTATGCATTTAAGGTATTAGGGCAGAACTAATATTGCATCATATTATTTGTCAAAATAATATTTAACCTTTAGACAGTTTAAAGATGGTTATATAAATTTATGCAATCTTTGCTTTTTAATCACTGTTTTATTTCTGAACAATTTGTTACATTGTTCAGTAATTTTCAATTACAGTTCTAATAATGACTTCAACAGAGTTTCTGGTTTGAATTTTAACTTGTGAATAAAAATAAAATGTGCAGTGATGTATCCAAGATTTTCAAAAAATTAGGGCTGACCTTGTTAATCTATGATCATTAACCTAAGGGCTCGATTTGCATTTCAATGTATTTTATTTGAGTGATGAACAATCATAATGAATGCATGGTAAGCCACTTTTTAAAACTTTATAATTACAGTGAAGTCTAAAATTGAAAGATTCTCAATCAGATTATTAATAACTGAATAGTTCTAAAGAGATTCTGCTACACGTTTCCTTTCAATATCTGTAAAATTTACATCACCCCAGGTGAAATGCTTGCCCTAGATGTGCAGCTGGACGCTGTGGTGGAGGACAAAAGCTTGGTTTGACAGTGAGAGGTTTATAGCTCACCTATAAAATTTTCCATCTGAGATTTTTAGATGAATGTGACTTGTAAACTTTATTAAAAAGTTTCCCTTGAAGGTTTTAAGTCTCTAAAAATTCAACATGTGAGCATTTCCCCTACATGATTTTCTAGAGTAGCAAGAATTAAATTCTTCATCTGATGAAGATCAAAGAATATGTTATTTCTGCACTTCTCTGTAATTAATCTCTTGACCTTATTGTTTTTAAACTTAAGGGCCTCCGTTTGCTTTCTTGTGTTGTTGGAAACTAGGTCTAGCCCTCTGTGGGGATTTTGGTCTCTGTACCTTAGTGCTCTCATTTATATTTATAGGATCATTGCTTCAATTTCTTTCTGTGCTGTCCTTTTCTTGATTTGACTTGGCAAAAGAGCAAGTGTACCAAGTACACAGGGCCCTAAATGACTAGAAATATAACTAGGAAATAGACTTGTTGCTGTAGAAAGAGACTCGCTTTGATCTAAAGAAACTTGGAAGCACTTGATGCATTTTGTGAATAGAGTAGTTAGCATTAACTGCACTTAGTTGACTATCACTGTGGCTATGCTGGAGGTTCCATGTGGAGAAGTAAAAGGAATGTGAGTGTGTTCTTATAGGAAGGCTCCTAATAAACTGCTTAGCATCAATGTTTCAGTATTGCCACTGAGATGAACATTCTGACACATATGTTTTTGCCTTACTTAATTTCTGAAAGAAAGTTTCTGAGTCAGAAGAATGTTCGTTAGTTTTATATGTCAGTTTTACTAGATTATCATACCATTATTTAATCAAATACTAATCTATGTATGCTGTGCAGGTATTTTACAGACGAGGTTAACATCTACAGTCCATTGATTATAAGTAGGCTCCCTTCCATAATGTGGGTGGGCTTCATCTAATCAGTTGAAAGCCTTGAGGGAAAAGCTTAGGTTTCCCAAAGAAGAAATTCTGCCTCAAGACTGAAACATCATCCTCTCCCTGTGTTTTCAGCCTGTGAGTTGGCCCTACAGATTTTAAATCTGCCAGTTTCCAGAATTGCATTTGCCAATTTCTTTATTTCTTTTTGTTTTAACTGAAATAGACCTTTATTTGTTGTACTAAAACTTTTGATACAAAGTAACATTTTAGTACAGAACATTCCAGACTGTCAGATCCGTACCTGCCTGCACACTGCCCATCACAACCCAACCTGACTGCAACATAGAAAAACAGCCTGCAAGCAATGCCTCAAATATGGTCTACAGTTTTTCTCAGTTTTCTGAGCTGGAAAACTTGTACCTGGAAAACAAAGGACAGCATTGAGGACTGAAATTTGTTTTTCCTTTGAACAGTTGTGCAAGAAAATATATCCCTTTTTAAAAAATGTCAGTAATAGCTAAACTACAATCTAGTTTCTAGAATTACAAAGAATACAATCAAATCAAAGACATCCTGCTATTAAAATGAAATGTTAGGAATAGTATTAAAATATAGGTCCTACCCCAATGACACTTATGTGGAACCTGGTACAGTACCTATTAACAGGACACACAGTTTAAGGAGGAACCACATCAAATCTTCAGCCAGACTTATCTGGCATCAGAAATGCAAAAGAAAGAAAACAACAGAAACTCAACAAAGCCCAAAGTAACCCAATGAAGACCAAAGTCAGGTTCATGCCGTGAACCCTGTAACCAAGATGAACGAGGTGGCAGGTTTTATTTCTATATTTTCAATGGTGGCAATGCTAACCATTAAACTCCCCCTAAAATCTCTCATTCAAAATCTGAAACACGAGTGTTTTCACATCCAAAATTGCCCACAGTGCACTGAGAAAGGGCTGTCGGGACTCTCAGAACCTCAAGGGGAGCTATGGCATGCGGCCACCCCGCCCAGGCCCCAGCCATGTCACTGAGACCCCACGAAGCCCTGATGGACAACACACAATGCTTAAATAATAAATGCAACTGGAGAAGAACCAGGAGACAAATGATGTTTGGGGGCAGGGGAAACAGGAGGGAGAGACCAAGAGGCGAGCTTGTGAGGATGCCAAAGTCACCTCCCCTAGTGTGGGAGGAAAATGCTGCTCTGGCAAGTTGTCCCCACCCAGGCACTGGTTCTGCCACCTCCAGCAGTCTGAGCACCTGCAGTCGCAATATCCTTCCAGGAGAGGCACTGCCGAGGAGCAGGAAGTCTGTTGAAGCTCTGGTCCCACTGACAAGAACCTCCTGAGGCAAGGCAACCCCTGCGAGGTTCCAGGGTCATTCTGCTGAAGACAGGAACAAAACTGAAAGGACAGGGTGGCAGAGGGGGTGGGGCTGGGCACTAGCAGCTTGGGGCTGTCCACATAAACATAACAACCAGATACTTAGAAAAGGCTTGTAAACTTGTGATCCAAAAGGCTCTCTGTGCAGCATCTCTGACTGGCTGGTTATAGAAAAGTGGGTGTTGTACCCCTCTTAAAAAGTCTTTTGTGTTTTCTGCTTTGTTTTGTCTTAAAGCACTTGTAAGAGGAGCAGCCTGCCAGCCTGGGCCCAGATCTTTGCCGCAATCACCACCTGTACACCAAGGAGGTGTTTCTGAAGTCCTGGTTCTGGATCCTTCCCCTGCATGTCTATAAACAGACCCATTTCTGTTTTCAGTTGCTGGAGAAGAGCAAGCTAATCTCCCCACCAGCAGGTTGGTCAAGTCACCTCCTGGTGTCCACTTCCCCTAGAGTGGGCAGGCAGGAATCCACAGGGCTTTACTTTGTTCTTGATTGACTGTTGCCAAGATCTGAGTGCAAATGCTGGACAGGGCTCCTTCCTGGACGACCCCTGTGACCCCTGCTGTACTCCTGTTCGATCTTCTGAGCTGTCTCAAACTGCTCTTTGGAATGCCTCTGTGTCACCTTGTCACTCAGGTAGATGGGGTCTCCCTGTTCCTTGATGTGCTTGGTGCCCTTGTAGTGGATGAAGATGACGATGGGGTAGATGTGCATGTGGTGCAAGCGCTCGATGGCATGGGAGGCGACATCCAGGAGACAGTGTCAGTTCTTATCTGTGATCTCCTTTATTGACACCATCGTGGTCAGGTCAAAATGGCCACTCCTCCATGTGTAGTCGACAAACAGGCAGTCCTTAACGCCCTGCTCAATGGCCTGCTGGGAGACCTTCATCACCTCGAGTGGGCATCTGCAGAACTTGCCAGGAGCCTCGTTTACCAGCATCTCCTTCACTACATCCAGTAGAAGCCCCAAGATCAGAACAGGCCTCAGGGAGGTGCAGTCCACCTTATGGACTTGCTGATAGGCCAAACTCACTGAATCTTCAAAGAGTGGGATGGAGTCGTTGGAAAAGGTGTCCAAGGCGAGGAGGACTTTCTCATCTTTAGACCCACTGCGTTTGTGCTTGTGCTTCCTTCGAAAGAAAGAATGGCAAGCATCCACCAACAGTGTCTTTGCAGCACTACTGTCATCTTTGACCTCAGACATGCTAAGCCTCCTGGAGAATTCTTGGTTCATCATGTATTTGCTGGGAATCTGCCCATGCTGGATCTTTTGGGCATTCTGGTCCAGCTGCCATGCCATCCAGGACCCAAATGTGCCCTGAGGCAGAGTGTCATCCATGTAGAGGATGTCATCTTTCCTAAGACTCAGGTCATGCTCCACCTCTGCCAGCCGGTCATACAGGGCCCTGATGTAGAAGCTGTTGCCAGGCAGGCCCTTGATCCTGGTGAACTCCTCAGGGGGGTACTCCACCTTCAGGCTGACAGTGTCTTTTGGCTTCAGCACCTCTACGTACACCTCCTCCCCATCTTATTGCACACATCCAGGTTGCCATCCTCGAGGATCAGGTCCCCTGGCACCAGGCCATCGGAACCCCTGGCAGACTGTCATCCTCCACTTTGGCCACAAACACCCTGTGCAGGTTCCCACCACACAAATGCACCCCAAGGTCCAGCTGGGACTTCTTGATGAGGACAATGTGTGGTTCCAGGGTCTTCTTGTTGGCATCTCCCATGATCCTGGAGCAGGGGGTGCTCTGCTTGGTTGGGGGTGTGCCAGAGCCCTCGTCCTGTTCCATGAGTAGATCAATGACAGAGGGATGCTTGGGGGTGGTGCTACCACTGCCCTGGAGAGTGGAGTTGACACCAGCAGGGTCCAGGTGGGAGCTGGAGCAGGAGTGGCTGCCAAAATGGTGCATGTGGGGGTTGTACTGGGCCAGGATGGTGATGGTGTCACACTGCTGCCCTATGATGAGCCGGGCCTGCTGCTCTGTGGCACTCCACAAGTTTATACCATTGAACTCCAGTAACTGGTCCCCATACTCAAGGCCAGCCTGGTGGGCAATGTTTCCAGTGGTCACCTTGGAGATGTAGATCCCGTCCTCTCCACTCACAATGGTGATGCCCAATGGCTCTGAGCCCTTCTGTACCTTCACGTGGCATGGTGGTTTCTCCACATAAGGCCTGTCCTTTCTCCGCTCCCCAAGGGATGCGAGGTTGACAGCAATTCTGGGCAACATGGAGGCTGAGGTCTAGGACTGGCTACAGGTGGATGGGGTGTTGATTTGAGGGGTGACTGAGGAGTGCTGCATTCGGAACGTAACAATGAACCTCTGTCAGAGCCCATGAGAGAGCAAGGGTACCTGGGCGCTAATGGGATCTTAATGCCTTCTGCCTTGAACTGCAAGTTATTCGAAGACCCGAGGCGGGCGCTGAAGGGCAGTGAGTTGGACCTGTGGGACGCTCTCATCTCAGCGTAGTCACTCAGGCGGCCCTGGTGCTGGACACCGGAAGGCAAGCCCTGGGGACCAGCATCTTGGGGCATAGGCAGGGCTATGCACAGTATAGATGGGGTTCTGCAGGATGGAGCTCACAGCAGTGCTGGGGGTCATACTCCAGGGAACAGTGCCCAGGGATGGCCTGTTGGGTTAGAGTGGGGGTTTCCATGCTGGCTGGAATGCCCTGGTGAGTACGGGGACTGCTTCTGGACCTCTGGGGACAGCTCTCGACTAGCTGGGATGCACTTCTGCTCTGGAGCAAGCTTGGGCCCAAAACTGGACACAGACTTGGGCTGGCAGCACTTCTGCCCCAGCTCTTCCACCTTCTGGGAAGTGAGGTCCTTATCACAGGACTTCTTGGCTGGCAGGTAGGAGGAGTCCCATCCCCTTTGGGGTGGTAGCTGGAGGCAATGCGGACCCTAGCCTTGCAAGGGGGTGATGCCTGCATGGGCTCCCTGAGGCCGGCGTCTGGGGCCGGGATGTCTGGTGGGCTGGTAGATGGCGCTCTGCCCACCAGTGTGGCCTTGGACTCAGAACTAGTTTCCAGTCTGTGCTGGAACTTGATGGAGTCACTTCTCCTGGGAGGGTTTGGGGGTGTCAGAGGCCCCCATCCACTTGGAGGGCTGGGGGAGTGAACAGGCCCAAGGCCTGGGAGTAAATAGTCTATTTTGGGGAATGTCTGGGGATGTTTGAAAGTGTTTGGGTCAAAGATAGATTTTCTTTGCTTTGGCTTCTTGTAAACGGAGAGCTTCTCTGGCCCTGCCATGGAGCCGAGCAAGGCCTTGGGCCAGGTCCAACCGCTGTTGGCACCCTCACCATTCACCTTGTCCAGAGGGGCCTCTACCCCACAGGGGCCCACCTCAGTCTCAAAGGACAGCAGGGCCACCTGCTCCGCATGTCCACCAGTCCATATGCCACACTTCCCAGAGGCATAGGAGTGGAAGGAGCTCAGGCTGCACTCTGAGGCACTGGGACAGGTCTCTGGGAAGACTGGAAAGGGGCCCTCAGGGAACAGTTTGTGCAAAAGGGAGGTGCTGCCTCCCCAGGGACCTGACTCCTTCCTGTCTTCCAGCCCAACACTGAAGAGCTCCATCTGCATGGAACTGTGGTGCTGCATTGAGCTGCACTTGTGATGAGCCTGGACCTCCAGGCCATGGGTCTGAAGACTCAGCATCTTATCAGAGTCCTTGATATTTCTGAAGATGTTCTGGCCATTCCAAGAGGCACTCTGAGGGAATACCTTCAGGAGAGAGAGGGTCAAAGAGTCCTGGCAACTGTGTAGCAGAGATTCACATTTATTCAGGGACTTGTCATCCAGTGCGATGCCACTGATTGCCACAATCCTGTCTCCCACTGCGAGAGACCCTTCTTTGGCAGCAGGGCTTCCAGGTACCACAGCAACAGCATACACTCCACTATCCAGACTAATGCCACTGTCTTTCTGTCCACTGAGGTTGATGTTCAGAGCCGTGACCACTTTCCCACCCAGGGACTTCCTCCGGGGCACAACCATGTTGATGGCCCCCTCTCCACTGAGGAGGGCCCTGATGGCCTGCTTCTTGTCCTTGTTGATGAGGTCCACATCGTTGATTCTCAGCAGTCATTGACCCTTAAGTGGCCATCAGCAATGCTTCCTTTCTCCACTTTAGTGACAAATATGCCACAGTCCCTCGAGAAACAAGGCTCATTCATACCTTCTGCCATGTCAAACCCAAGTGCCTTCAAGTCAATATCCTCCATCTCCCTTTCAAACTTGACCACTTCTGTTTCTCACTCCATGGAATCCGTATCAATGGCCAAGTCATGGGGGGTGTGGGCCATCAGTTGCCGGAACCTGGCCTCCTTTTCCAGCTGGGATTCCATCTGCTCTTTGAGCTCCTTAAGCTCCTGGCTGACGTCAATCTTCTGTTTCCAAGAGTCATCCAAGCTGCGCAGGGCCTCAGGCAGCTCACTCACTGCCTGGTCCCGGTCCTGCTCCCGCCGAAGATTGTTACACAGTGTCTGGATGCTGTGTTGCTCTGCCACAATCTTGTCCCGCTCCTGGAAGGCCCAATCCAGGTGGCACTTGGCCACATCCACCCCTGGAGGGCTTCCTTCAGCTCCTGGCACAGAGCCTTGCACTGCTTTCGAAGGATTTCCACCTCCTTGTTGGCTCTCCCAGCATCCATTGTCATAGTGTCTTTGATCTGCTGCAGCGCCTCCATCTCCTTCTTGGCCACCTTCTTCTCAGAGGTGCTTCTCTTGAGCTTGGATTAGGCCAGCTCCACCTCAGTCTGCAGCTTGTCCAGTTCAGAGATGACCTGGTCGCACTCGCTCACGATGAGCTTGTACTCGCTGTACATGGCATCCCGCTCCTCCCTGTACTTCTCCGACTCCTTGGCAGTTCTGACCTGCGTGGTCCTCAGTTCTGTCAGCTCTGAATACAGCAGCTCCATCTCCCACTGCAGGTCTTTGTTCTGTACAGCTTGTTGAGGATATCCATGACCCGTTGTGCTTCAGCAACTGCCGCTGCTGTGCCTGGACGTCTCCAATCTCCTTCTGGTCCTCCTTGTGAAGCCACTTCATGTCTTCCCAGGACTGTTGCAGTAGGTTCCACTCCCGCACCAGCTGCCCATTCTCCTGCCTCAGCATGTCCACATCATCCTTCAGCTGAGTCTGGTCACTCAGGAGTGTGGAGTGTGTGGTAGAAGTTAGTCTCCTTGGCCACCTCCTCGCACCTCTTCAAAGTATTGGTGTGCTGGTTCTGCAGACTCTGTAGGTCTGACATGGCCCACACACATTGGATCTTTAGCCTCTCATAGTCAGATTGAGTCTGTGGTAGGGTCTCTTATCAAAGGTCGCCCCAAGGGTCGCAAAGACCAGGCATTTGTGCAGCTCATTCCTCTCGCGGGTCATCAGCCGCAGCTGAATGGACAGGTTCTCCACCTGCTTGTTTGCCTGCTGGTCGGTGAGGAGGGGCAGTAGGGACGGCGCCTTCAAGGTGGTGCCCACACTGCTGAGAAAGCTGCTGCTCTCTGAGTTCGAGGGCATGATGGACAGGACACTGTAGGCGGAGCCTCATGGAGCTGCAGTGAGGGCCAAGTCAGTATATGAAAAGTGCCTAAATCATACCTGGCACTGCTAGTGTCCTGGGTGTTAGCTGTTGTGATTATGGCAAACCAGGCCTGCCGAGGGCCCTTCCCACCTTGCCCTTTATGATTCCTGGATTACAAGCACCCTTGGCAGGCTGCGGTGGCCTGACAATGCTCAATTTCTTAAAATTAAATTCTCTCTCTCAACCCATGACCCTGAAATCCCAGCATAATTTGAATTATTTGATTGCAGAATTTACATTTAAATGAGTCATATTACTTGAGTCTGTTATCTTTATTCTATGTACAGACTTCTATCCTGCCATTGGCCTCATCTAGCTCTCTACCCAGAGATTAATGACCAAGAATCACACATGGGTAGTCTGCAGAAGTATACAATCATTCATCTCCAACTTTTGAGGCTCTTTATGTTACTGGACTTCAGTCTCCTTTTATCTCTCTGTGCCAATTGTTCCCTGAATTTCAGCATTTCTGGTGCAATCTCTGTGCTTTGTTCCCATCAAAGAAGTGGAATAACAAGCAATTTAACTGAATTTTGTGTTAAAAGTGCATTTTATATGACTGGATTACAGTAATAATTCATCACAGGTTTAGAAAATTTAGCAGGAAACACTTAAAAAAATAAAACCACTTATATTTACTCTTGTAGTCCTATTGCTAACTTTGATGTATATTATTTACCACACAGACAGTGAAATTGTACTTGATATATTCTTGTGTAGCCTGTCTTATTCACTTGCCATTTTCAGACATAATAACTTGCTTGGAGACCCTTGACTGTTTTTTCTTTAAAAATTAATAGTTATATTAGGATATGGCTTATAGTTTATAATTTTGATTTAATTTCCCCAGGTACACTGTGGTACCTTTCAACATATTTTTCCTTAGATTATAGTTTTAAATATTCTTTTTTTAGTATTGTATCACCTCAGGAACTATAATTATATTGAAGGTTGGATTTTCTTTGCCATCTTCAGTGTTAAATACTTTCTCTTTGACCCTCTTTACTTATTTATCTTGTTCCGTCTTTTGTTGTTTTTCTTCTTTTCTTTAGTGAACATTATTAAATTTTCATTCAAATCTATTTCTCTTGGGCCAAGTATAATTTAATCTTCATATCTGATATGGTTTTGTCTTTGTCCTTGATTTCTTTCCTGGGTTCAAGTTTTCCTGCACATTATTTTAATATTTATTTTTGATTCATTTAAGTTCTTTTTGCATATATGATTATGAGGATTTTATATAAAAATATTTCCTAAATCTGTACTAGAGGACATTTAATTCAATTTGGAGTTGAATTCATATCTTATTTCTTATTTATTTATTTAACCTGTTTCATGAGTTTTTTATTTTTCTTGTTCTTTTATATTTTATGGAAAGAGTTCCTAGGTTAAGTGCACACATTTCTGCCAGTATAGTAAGTTCAGTATTTTAGTGCAATGATGTTGTAAAGGAGAGAGAATTGATGTCTTGTGGTTTTGTTTCGATAGTATCCCTATTTTTCCACTCCTACTTCCTTTCCTGATACTGTGACTCCAGAGGGGTATCTGTCTCCTCTTTTCCTAGAAGTAATCTACTCTCTTCTCTATAGCTGATGCCACAAGCAATCAAGTCCCAGAACTGTGTGCAGCATTTTGACATTTCAGTTTTGCACTTTCTCTTTCTGTTTGTGCTTTGTCTCTGACTTCTATGCCCCTGGGCTCTTTCAGTGCACTCAGTAATCCTATTTCACCTTGTTTTCCACACACTCAGGTTTGCCCCAGTGAGGGTATATACATATTCACTCTGATGAAGTTTGATATTTATTTCTTTAAGTACAAGTAATGTGTATTCTCTGTCTCCTTGTTAATACTGAAGGAATTATTGCATATGGTTTCTCTTGTGCTCCTTGATTTAGTATATTATTTTGGAGTAAGAGTGGATGCTTGATATTATTAAGTGCTTTTGATGGGAGGTGCTCCGTATTATTGGGCAATTGGGGTAAGAGAGTGAGTGGGGGCTGATGTATAGAGAGATTTGGATTTAGGCAACTTCCATTTTCTTGGGACCAGCTAAACCTCCTTGAAGATCATATTTAGTGGCAGTTGTCTTCAACCATTCAACACATGCTCATTGAGCACCTTCTGTGGATCTGCCCAACAGGCTAGGTGTTAAGGACAAAGGAGGTAGTGAAAAATAAAAAAGGAAATATTGAGGTATAGTTAATAACTGGTATGAGCAGGGATGTGAATGGAAAAAGAGCTCTAGGTGTAGGGAGATAAATGATGGAAGACATTACCATGAATAAATTATGTTATACTGTGGACTTGTCATTTTTTGTCTTTGAAAGTTATCTTTCCACATTTTCTCATTTGGAATACTGAGGTAAACACTTCTGTAGCTCCATCTTTACCCAGATACGTATTTCCTTAGAAATAAGTTCCTAGCGATGGGAACAGCAGTTTAAAGCAGTGCTTCTGTTCACGGGGTGATTTGGCAATTTTGCCAGTGTACTTTTAATTGTCACAACAGTGTAGAGGACGCTGCAGGAATCTAATAGGTGGTAACCAGGCATTCTTATAAAACACAGGTTAGCCCCTCACAATAAAGAATCATCTGCTTAAAGTGTCAGTCATGCCATTGTTGAGAAACCTTTGGGAAAAATTATTGGAAAAATTAATTTATATTTCCAGCAGTTTGTGTGAGTTTTTATTTCCCTACCTTCTCATTAGCACTGAATATTGTTATATCATCAGTAAATTTTATAGGTGAAAATGGAAACATTAAAAACTTACGTTGTTTTGATAACATGCTAAAAACATTTTAAGATATTTACTGGCATCTCACTAGTTTGTAAATTATGTTTATTGTTTATCCATGTTTCTTCTTATGAGCTTGTCATTTTCTTATCACTTTTCCAATTAAGTACTTTATGAACATTTTTAAAGTATAGATTTCTTCATATATTTCATGCTTCAAATTCCTCAGGTTCCTCAATCTATAGTGTCTTTCACAAAATCAGAAAAATTTCAGTCACTCTGTCTTCAAATAATGCCCTTTCCACCTCTTCTGTTGTATTTTCTGGAATTCTAAATATATATATATATATATATATGTGTGTGTGTGTGTGTTATACATATTAATATTATAACCATTATTTAATAATTTTTATTACTTTGTGTTTTCCTGCTTGACTTTGATTACTTTTCATAGAGTTATTTTCCATTTCTTTTCAGTTTTGAGTACTGTTGTTTTCTTGGGGTTTTTGTTTTTAATTATTGTTTTTATGTGAAAGTTCCATTTCATTCTTTCTCAAGTCAGACTGGATAATTTTGATAATTATCTTGTTTGGTTTGCATATTTTCTTGTTTTCTTTAAATATAAAAATATTTTATATTTAAGAATCCCTAAGACTTGTCTGATTCTAAAATTTGATTTAATCAACTCTCATTCATGATTGTTTTTTTATTTATTGTCTTTTTCTTATTTTTAAATTTAAAAAATGTTTCTTCTTTGTTTTAATTAGTTATATATAACAGTAGAATGCACTTTGATACATCATATATAATACAGCATAATTTATCATTTTTCTGGTTGTACATGATATAAAAATTACACAGGTCATGTAATGATATATGCACATAGGGTAATAAGGTCTGACTGATTCTAGTATCTTTCCTATCCCCATACCCCCTCCTCTCGCTTCAGTCCCTCTACCTAAAGTAACTCTGTTATGCCCTAGGTCCCTGCCACATTGTGAATTAGCATCTGCTTATCAAAGAAAATATTCAGCTTTTGGTTTTTGTGGGTTGGTTTATTTTGCTTAGCATGATATTCTCCAGTTCCATCCATTTACCAAAAAATGCCATAATTTCATTCTATTTTTAGTTGAGTAATATTCCATCACATATATCCATTCATCTGTTGAGGGGCACCTAGATTGGTTCCTTAGTTTAGTTATTGTGAATTGAGCTGCTATAAACATTGATTTGGCTGTATCACTATAATATGCTGATTTAATTCCTTTGGGTATAAACCAAGAAGTGAAATAGCTGGGTCAAATGGTGGTTCCATTCCAAGTTTTCTGAGGAATCTCCATACTGCTTTCCATAATGGTTGCTCCAATTTGCCTTCCCACCAGCAATGTCTATCTTTGCCAACATTTATTGCTGTTTGTATTCTTGAAAATTGCCATTCTGACTGGGGTGAGATAAAATCTTAGAGTAGTTTTGATTTGCATTTCTCTAATTGCTGAAGATGTTGAACATTTTTTTCTTATATTTGTTGACTGATTTTATTTCTTCTGTGAAGTTGTCCATTCACTTCCGTAACCCATTTATTGATAGGGTTATTTGGTTTTTTGGTGGTTTTTTTTTTTTTTGAGTTCTTTATATATCCTGGAGATTAATGCTCTGAGGTGCATGTGGTAAAGATTTTCTCCCATTCTGTATGCACTCTTTTCATGTTATTGATTGTTTCCTTTGCTGAGAAGAAATTTTTTAGTTTGAATCTGTCCCTTTATTGATTCTTGATTTTATTTCTTGCACTTTAGGAGTCTTGTTAAGGAAGTCAAATCCTAAGCCACCATGGTGAAGATTTGGGCCTACATTTTCTTCTATTAAGCACAGGGTTTCTGGTCTAGTGCCTAAGTCTTTGATCCATTTTGAGTTGAGTTTCTTGCAGGGTGAAAGATAGGGGTTTAATTTCATTTTGTTAATGTGGATTTCCACTTTTCCCAGCATCATTTATTGAATAGGCTATCTTTTCTCCAGTGAATGTTTTTGGCTCCTTTTTCTAGTATGCGATAACTGTACTTATGTGGATTTGTCTCTGTGTCTTCTATCTTGTACCATTGGTCTACAGGTTTGTTCTGGTGCCAACACCATGCTGCTTTTGTTACTATGGTTCTGTAGTATAAGTTTAAGGTCTGATATTGTGATGCCTCCTGCTTCACTTTTCTTGCTAAGGTTTGTTTTGGCTAGAAGTTTTTATTTTTCCAAATGAATTTCATGATTGCTTTTTCTAATTCTTCTAGTTCCATGAAGAATGTCTTTGGGATTTTAATTGGAATCACATTAAATATGTGTAATGCTTTTGGTAGTACAGTCACTTTGACAATATTAATTCTGCCTATCCAGGAGCATGGGAGGTCTTTCCATCTTCTAAGGTCTTCTTCAATTTCTTTCTTTAGTTTTCTTAGTTTTATTGTACAGGTCTTTTACCTCTTTGTTAGATTGATTCCCAAGTATATTATTTTCTTTGAGGCTATTGTAAATGAGTTAATTTTCCTAATTTCTCTTTCTAATTTCAGTGGATTTGTCAGTGATGTATAGGAACAAATTTGATATATGGGTATTAATTTAATAACCTGCTACCTTGCTGAATTCATTTATGAGTTTTGGGAGTTTTCTGGTAGAATTTTTTGACTCTTCTAAATATAGAATCATGTCATTGGCAAATAGTGATAGTTCAAGTTCTTCTTTTCCTATTCGTAGCCCTTTAATTTCTTTCTCCTGTCTAATTGCTCTGGCTAGAGTTTCAAGGATGATATTGAATAAAAGAATTTTTTTTACCATTTTTTGTGTTAAAACTTTTGATTTTAACATTTTGTTCCTCGAAACTTTATGTATGGGAATTCTTTGAAGCCTGCTTTAAAATGTATTTCTTCAGAGAAAGTTTTGTTTTTCTGTGGAGGACTTGTTGGCACTGTCCACCAGGGACCACAAAAAACTAAATTTGACTTAAAAATTTTATGCTGGTAGTACATGTCCAGATCTGGACTTCTCTGAGTATAAGAATGTGGGTTAGGTAATTTTAGGTACAACATTTTTTCTTCTTTATACTCAGTCCAGAATCAAGGATAAGACAGGTACATACACTGAAAGTCTTTCTATTACTGTCTTTTTCTAGTTAAACCATGAGAAAGTTATTTTTCAGGAGTCCTAGTTTTATGTGGAGTTCTCTGGTTTAACCTCCCACTCTGCTCCAGTTCTAGATGTCTACTTCTTGAGCATGTGGCAGATTGTACCCAGGTTCCAGAACTCTATATATGAATAAAGTACCATGGCAAAAATTCTAACTGTGACCCTCACTGGAAAGGCAGTTCTTTTCAGTTTTCTTCTAAGAAATGTCATTTTCTTGTTTATGATACAATTAAAAAAAATTTTAAAAAGATTTTAAAATATATTTTCTTTTTCTTTTTCTTTTTTGGTGGTGCTAGTTATCAAACGTAGGGCTTCACGCATGTTAAGCAAACCCTCTACCACTCTACCACTGAACTACATTGCTAGTGCTCTTACAATCTTTTATTCAGAAGGGGAATTTCCTTCCCACTCTGGTTTGCTATATGCCAGAAATTAAAGTGCCGACATTTTTCCTTTCTCAAATGTTGGAAATATTTGGAAATGTTGGAAATATTTGCTAGGCAACATCTTCTTTATTGATTTTATAGGATTTTTTTAGAAGAGAAATGATTTTTAACCTAGAATAAACTTAAAAGATTCTTCTAAAAATTAAATAATTTTATTTCTTTTGCTATGTTCACGGTGGTAGAAATTGAGTTAAAATTTATTCTTATATGGTAATGATTTAATTATATATTTCTCCAATTTAGGCACATAATATTAAGCAAGTTATTTAAACTCTCTGTAACTCAGTTTCCTCATTTGTGGTAATTAGAAAATATTTTACCTTCTTCATAGTGCTATTGTGATGACTGAATTAGAGAATCATACAAATCATTTAGAAGGATACTTGACATGATAAACATAGTACATTTTAGTCATTATTATATTCACAATCCTTTTTATTTCTTTACCTATTAGTATATTTTTGTGTGTGTGTGCATATGTGTACCAGGGATTGAACTCAGGGGCTCTTAACCACTAAGCCACATCCCCAGCCATTTTTTGTATTTTATTTAGAGACAGGGTCTCACTGAGTTGCTTAGTGCCTCACTAAATTGCTGACACTGGCTTTGAACTCATGATCCTCCTGCCTCAGCCTGAGCTTCTTGAATTACAGACATGTGCCATCTCAGCTTGCTACCATTAGTTTAATTTTCTATAGGTGGAGTGACTGTGTATTTTATTTTGGGGGATAATAGGGATTGAACCAGTTCTTTTTATTTTGAGACAGCCTTATTAAAATGCTGAGGTAGCCCTCAAACTTGCAATCTTCCTGCCTTGGCCTTCTGGGTTGCTGGGATTACAGATGCACACCACTGCACAGGGATATTAGTATAATTTTATTACTTAACCTAAATTTCACATGCTATCTATACCATTTAAAATTTATCTATGGTTGACTTCATTTGTATGTATGAATATTAGAATGACATTTAGAAAAAGATTAAAATATGAATTTGCCTTTATTAATATAAGCTCATTTTCTATGCTGTATAGTTCATGTTTTAACATAAAATTTAAATGTCAAATATCTACCATATTACTTCTTAAGGCAAATATGTGAACACTTACTGTCAAGTCAGATTTGAAATTGCAGATAGCATTTCATATTCTTTTGTATCTTACATTTGATTTTACAATATAATATTTAAAAATTAGGTCTTTGAAAATTAGTTTTGGTAAATCCCCAAGTTTATGTTTAGTGGTTTTTTTTTTTGCTATTTAAAAATTAAAAAAAGAAGCCAGTAGTGACACAGACCCTAAAAATAAAAGATATGTCAAATATTTCTCTTAACTTTGCCTTACCTGTTCACTTTATATCACTTCATGTAATGTGATACGAGCACTCAGGTTCATCACTTTATATCACTTTATGTAATGTGATATGAGCACTCAGGTTCACTCGGCATCCTGAGTCCTATACAGAGCACCTACCAAACTCAAGCAAAACTCCATTCATTTGTGTCACATATTGGGCATTCTGCTTGAGAATTTGTTTGAAAAGAGTGTTCCATTGTTAAAATTATTGTTGATTTATTTTAAAATCCTTAACTGATTATTTTGAATTCTGCCCAAATGCAATATATTTCTCTTAAAAATTTTCTTCATGGAATTATTTTACCTAACCATTTGTATACTGCCAGGTACTAAAGTCATACTGCCAGACTGAGTTTAAGAATGCTGCAGTTTGTAATTTCAATTATTTATGTGGCAGATTGATAATTTCTGAATTAATATACAGGTTACTTTTCGGTGACTATTTTAAGATTAGGACTATTTTATTAGGGAAAATTTTAAATCTGCTTACATGTTAAAATTTTAACAAATATATATTGCCAGATGACCAGAAAGTGATTACTTGCTAAATGCTGACTTTCGGGATAGCTATTAAATACTATAAAATTATAAAACTTGGGAAAATATTTTATCTTGTTGTTGTGAGGATAAAAATGTTGATCTTACTTTCTTATTAAATTTACTCCAAGAACTATTTGCAAAGGATTTGCTCACAACAATTGGAATATTTAATAAAATCTAATTTTCCTCTTTTGTAATTCTTCAGTTGGAAAATGTGGTCCCTTGATGATGATCCAGGGCTTTGAAGAATCAATGGATTCTAAAGAGAAAATTAGATGGGACTCATTATGCTGTCTAACTAGCAATGCATTGTCATTTGTCTGTTGTATTAGAAATGTCTTGCTTTCCCTATCTTCTTCATTTAATCATGTAACTTGCCACTAAGCAGCAATAGAGGGAAAAGAATGTTGTTGTATTACTCTTTCAATTGTTTTCTTTGCTTAACCCAGAAGCAGCTCACACTTAATGTGCCCAATAGAAAACCTACTCCCTGATATCTGTTCTCTGCTAAATTTCTTCCACCCCTTCAGTCAATCCTTTGGTTCAATACCAGGGACAGCTACTAGATTTGTCCTAATCCTTCCTTAGGAAAGGATCTTCTATCCACCCAACCCCCCACCTCCAAATTATACATGACTAGCAAATTGAATTGTTATTTGAAAGATCAAATACTAATGTAAAAGTGACATCCAAGTCTAAAAAGTACATATTCTTATGGTAATTAAAATCTAATTTTGTGCATTTACATAATGCTTTAATTATTTTATTATATAATCCTTTCTAAATATGTTTTTGAAAGAATCTATTTGCCATTAGATAACTGGAAGCATATCTGTCCAAATTTCTTTATAGCTCACCATCCTAATGTCATATAATAGTATGACATTTATAGCATTAATAAAGAAAAATTAATATTTACCTTATCATTTTTTCCTTCATTTTTATGTCATGTGTGTACTACATTAAGAAAATAGCTTCTATCTTATTTTTCCATATATTCAGTAGAACCTCATTCATGTTGTTAAAACCTAGAAACAATTTTAAAAAGTTAGCATTTTTAAAAATATTATTTTCAAAAAGAAACAATTAGAATTTAAAAGTATACCTGTTTGAATCTGAAGCTTTGCTATACTCCATGATATTTGAGATACTGCATATTGTTTTGCTAATTGAATTCAGAGATCATCTGTCATCTTAGTTTTGATATCTAATATACATAAATAATGTTCAAAGGGTGGAAGCCATCTAATCTGCAAGGACTAATATACTTTCTAGTTCTAATAGCATAATTAAGGAAATACAAAATTCTACATATAAAATGTAATCCTAGTTCAACAAGGTAAATTTCATGTTCATGGTTAGTGATACCTAAAATTCAAGATACAGTAAAAATTCTAAAAATATATCAGAAAACAAATCATAAAGTACATTAAGTGAGTTATGTTCATAACTAATGTACTTTTGTTTCTATACGAAAACACTACAGATAAAATTTTCCATTTAACTTTTCATCTTACTGTTCTATAATAAATAGAAATGCTAATAATAAAAAAAGATTTGAAGTTGCATGAATTTATGAAAGTGGGAGAGTTTCGGGTTTCAAATGTTAAGTATTTGATGTTCTATGAAGAAAATCATTGCAGAATGTAGCTACTGCATTAATACAAAATTATGACTTAGTAGCAGTGAAATAATCAATGGTAGCTTTAAGGATTGATTTTTGATGACATCTAACACAAAAATAAAGTTCACTTTGAAGAAACTTTTTTCTGCTGTAGAGTATAACACTGCCTCAAGAAAGCCTATTATTCCAAAGCAAAGACAGACATTTTCAAATTTTACCTGTTCGTCTGATAACACATTCTATAACACATTCTAATTTTTTGGTGATCATTTTCATCACTATTATATGTATGCCATGATCTCATTGGGGATGACAGGATGCTTGATTTTTTTTTAAACCTGGCAGTCAGAAGAGTAGTTACCTTCAGAATACCTTCACGGAAGTATGTCTGCTGTGCTGAAATATGGTTTGTCTGCTTTTGCCCCATTGAGCTCACTAATCCTTTCCTGTACAAGTAGGAGCACATATCCGGGTATAGGAAAGGCGACATGGGAAAATAACTGGAAAACTGTCTCTCTCATAGTAATGGTTTGTGCTATAGTATTTCCTCTATGAGAGTACAGTTAGAGTGATTCAAGACAAACAATAAATTCAAAGTGTATGTTGCCTGCTTGTGGGCTTGAGCTCCTGCATCAAGCCTGTCTACTCACAGATTCACTAGTTCTTAAATAAACCAAGTCACTACTTTTTTCCACTTAACCATTTGGCTTTATTTCCCTTTGTGAGAAATCCTTTTAGCCTACTTCATTTCTTGTACTTAATTGATGTGAAGTTTCATTTGTGGAGTGGCACAGTGAATTTTCAGTTTAATATAGGAAACTGTTGTTTTCTTTTAAAATAATATTAAAATAACAAGTTAACAGTTTGATATATTTTGGGACATGTGACTGTAGAGAATCTGACTGAAGCTATGGATCTTCTCTCCAGAATAAAGTACAAACATAAAAATGCTCCCAAAATTTACATATAGTCAATTTTATTTTATTGGAAGCTAATTTCCTTTACAGAACAAATAAAATAAAATAATAGATTTTTTAAAGTTACAACTAGGAAGTGTTTATTTTTTAAAATATAGAAATATATTCACATTTTGTAAGTAAAGAAAATTTATAAAGCAAATTTTTGTGAGAAAACTGCTATTGTTTCACTTGAATAAAAATATTGGTTTGATTTTATTCTTCTAAATCGCAAGGTAACTTCAACAATTATTTTCATGCCACAGGTTGCCCACTCTCCAGTGGTAGATGGCCTCTCTTGGTTGTATCATAATATGTTTTCAAGCAAAGATCTTTAGATGGGGTGAATAACAGTTAGGGGTAATTTCCACTCTTTTCAAATCAAATAACTTTTTGTGACAAAGAGCATATTCTCTTAAATATTTTTGTAAAGGACAGAAGTGCTCAAGTTGCATTTGTTTCTCATTTTTAATGGCAAAATCTTCACTCAAGAAGTTATTTATTCTTTGCTATTTTGTAATTCAAGTTTACAAATTCTGTGTGTGTAAAAGATGCATAAATCAACAATTTTGAATATTATGGATCAACTCTAAGAGCTATTTTGGGGTGTATCTTTCACTATTTAAATATTAAATCAAAGATAAAAGTAGATATGGAGAATTGTGGAAGTAAAATCTTCCACAAGCTGCAGTATCCTAGCAGAAATAATCTTCATAATATTTTTGAATAACAAATGGCTTGGCAGACTTGGTTGAGTTTAGTTTCTATGTGACTTGTATATGGCTGTTCAGAGCTACTCAATTTAGGCCTTTTACTTATCAGTCTTTTTGCTGATTGTAGGAAGAAACAATTTGATGAAAAGATCAACACACAACAATTGACAAAATTAACTAGATTTGCTAGATAATTAACTGTGGTCATTATGAACAGCTAATTTTATATAGACATGAGTGATAGGAAAAATATTTACTAAATACACTACACAAGCACTAAACAATCAGAATGGATAGTAATCCTGGGTTCCCCGCTGGAATAGAAAGTAACTCTTCAATTGCTGGACATAGGGGCATTTAGGATTGGTAACTGAGTTAACAGTTATTTACTAACAAATAAGTAAAGCATTTTCATGTGATAATATCCTTTTTAAACATACTGGTGCATGCTGACTGAATCTAAGCTCTGATTACAGCTAAGGAAAATGATCTTGTTTGAATCACACATCTCTGTCCTAGGATTTGGCACTATCTTTCTGGCCCAGTGTGTGGCTCTATTCAGTCTCGGCAGTGTGCACAGTTCTCTGTCATCTGCACTTTCCCTCTTTGTTGATTTCTTTCCTTTTGAAAAAAAATTATTAGAGTTTTATGATTGTATATAGTATGTGAGTTCAGCCCTACAAACTCATACATGCATGGGAATTGATTTCAGTTCTTGATACACCCCCTCTATTCCCTCCTTCCTTTCTTTCACATCCTCCACTCTTCCCGTTCCTTTACTCAACTAGACTTCCTTTTGCTCATCTATTAATTTGTATTTGATTGGTTCTTTATGTTATTTATCCTTCCCTCCCTCTTTCCATTATTTTATTCTAGCTTCTGCATATGAGAGAGAACATTATTTGACCTTTGAGTTTCTGACTTTGGTTAATTTCACTTAGCATGATGTTCTCCATTTCCATCCATTTACTGGCAAATGTCATAATTTCATTCTTTTTAATGACTGAGTAGAACTCCACTGTGTGTGTGTGTGTATATATATATATATATATATATATATATATATATATATATAACAATTTTTTTCCGCAGGAAGAAAGCCTCTATTGAGAAGGTGAGGCCCCACCCTGCAGCAGGGCAATAGCCTAGGTGAAGAGGCAGACAGTGCCATCAGCCCCTGAGGAGACCCACGACTGCGTGGGGTGGAAGGCTACAACCAGCACCCAGTTATCCCACTCTTCAGCATATACCCAGAGGACTTAATATCAGTATACTATAGTAATGCTGCCATATCAATGTTTATAGCAGCTTGATTCACAATAGCTTATCTATGGAACCAACCTAGGTGTCTTCAACAGATGAATGGATAAAGAAATTGTGGTACATTTACACAATGGAATATTGTTCATACAGAAGAACAAAATTATAACATGTGCTGCTAAATGGATGGAACTGGAAACTATAATGATAAGCAAAATAAGCCAATTCCCCATCATAGGACCCAATGTTCTCTCTGATATGCAGATGCTGACTCATAATAGGCTGGGTGAGGGAGGGATTTTGGGAAGTTCATCAGATGGAACAGGATGGAGTTGGGGACAGAGGGGGATGGGAATAGGAAAGACAGTAGAATGAATGGACATAACTTTCCTATGTTTATATATTAATACACAGCCAGCGTAAATACACATAATGTACAACCACAAGAAAGGAATGTTATAGTCCATGTATTATGATGTCAAAATACACTGTACTGTCATGTATAACTAAGAAGAACAATTAAAATATATGAATCAAAAATTGATGGAATATGGGCTGGGGTCATATCTCAGTGGTAGAGTGCTCATCTAGCATGTATGAGGTACTGGGTTGCATTCTCAGCACCACAAATAAAAAACAAAATAATGTTACAAGGTGGACAACCATAGAAATGAGATTATGTACCCTATTTGTGTACAATGAATCAAAATGCAGTCAGTCTGTAAAAAATTAAAAGTAAAAATAATTTAAAAATGTAGAATAAAACAATGAGATAATAAAAAAATCGAAACATCTAATTTTACAAAAAAAAATTAAAAAAAGGTACAAGCTACACTTTGCTACACTTTTCAAAAAAATTGACACAATGTATAGGAAACATGCCAAACTCATAATTATATTTAGAGATTTTAACATACATTTTTCAAAAAATAAAGGATATGGATGAAGTTGTCAGGGTAACCCTAATCGGGTGGAGGCATTATAAAAGGGAAATTTGGACACAGTCACAGACATGCACAGAGGGAAGGCAAAGAGGGAATCTGACAACTGGATTTGAGAATTTACTCTCCAGACCTGTGAAAAAATAAGTCTCTGATTTTTAAACCATTCAGTTTTGCCTGGCATGGTGGCACACACCTATAATCCTAGCAGCTCAGGAGGCTGAGGCAGGAGGATTGAAAGTTCATCTTAGCAAGACCCTATCCCAAAATTGAAAAAGAAAAAAAAAACTGGGGATGTGACTCAGCGGTTAATCAGCCCAAATTCAACCCTGGTGCCCAAAACAATAAACTAAAAGCCCAGTCAGTCTGCCCGATTTGGCAGGCCTAGGAAATGAGTACACCAATAACAATTACTTCTCCCAGTCAGCCCCAGGGAGCCTAAATTCCACTATCTCTAGGAATGTGTCTATTCTAGGTGCCTCTAGAAGCAAAATCATACAAATTTTGTCCATTGGAACTGGCTTATTTCACTTAGCATAAATCCCTCAAGGTTCATCAATATTGTACCACGTATCAGAATTTCATGTACTTTTATAGATGAAAATATCCATTGTATGACCAATGTATTTATGCAGTTTTCTGTTGATGGACATGTTGGTGTTTTCTATCTTTTATTGGGATAATGATGTTATGAATGTAAACAAGTGTCTATTCAACAATTCTTTGGGGTATGTACATAGGGGTTGAATTGCTGGGTATGTAGACTAGTTTGCTACTTTCAAGCTGCTTTGGGGGTCATACATATGCAAGGACTACCTGCCCAAAGTTAAAAAAGAATACCTTTTTCCCTGTTTTTCTTTTTAAGTTTTATGGATTTGGAGCTTATATTTAGGTCCATGGATGATCCTTTGGGAATCAATTTTAATGTATGTAATGGTTTACATTCTCTTTTAAAACCAACCAACCTTCCTTCCTTTCTTCCTTCCTTTTCTTTCTTTTCCTTTCCTTCTTTCCTTCCTTCCTCCCTTCTTCCTTTCCTTCCTTCCTTCCTTCCTTCCTTCCTTCCTTCCTTCCTCCCTTCTTTCCTTCCTTCCGTCCTCCTTCCCTCCCTCTCTCTGTACCAGGGATTGAACTCAGGGACACTCAACCACTGAGGCACATCCCCCGTCTTTTTCTGTATTTTATTTAGAGACAGCATCTCACTGAGTTGCTTAGGTTCTCACTAATTTTCTGATTCTGGCTTTGAACTTGTGTTCACAAGGCCTCAGCCTTGTGAACCACTGGGATTACAGGTGTGAACCACTGCACCTGCCTTCTTTCTTTCTTAATTCTTTTTCATCTGGCAATCCAATTTGTCCACTATGTGTTGGAAAGACAAGCTTTTCTCCACTGAGTAAAACTTTGTAAAAATAAACGAAAAAACTAAAAAAATCACGTGCTTCCAGCCAATTTGAAGTAACAGCATCCATGTTTACAGTCCTGTCTGAAACCAGAGTACAAAACATAAGAAAGAGTTGTCCAGATACTTGGGTTCACTGACTTGAGAGATGGGAAACAAAATAATGAACTCTGCAGTTCCCCTAGATAACAACCCTGAGTGTCTCCAGGACAGGGAACAGAGGAAAACTTGGTGAAGACCAGTGGATTCTGCAGGCAATAAATAGCTGAGCATGAGTAGAACAAGGCAGAATACCAGTGAGGAGAGAGCACAGGAACCTCTGGAGGTTGCATAGTCATCCTCTGGCAACCAGCCTAGAAGTGACCAGCATATGCAGGTGAGGATGACACCAAAGCCTGGGAGAGAGAACAATCCATAGAAAAAGCAGTCATGAAATCCATCTGAAAAAAACAAAAGGCCTAGAATAGTCAAAGAAATGCTTAGGGAGAAAAGTGAACCAGACCTTAAATTATACTACAGAGCTATAGTAACAAAAACAGCATGGCATTGACACCAATATTGACATGAAGATCAATGGTATAGAACAGAAGACACACAGATGAACCCACATAAATACAGCTTTTCATCCTAGACAAAGGTGCCAAAACCATACACTGGAGAAAAGAGCGTCTCCTCAACAAATGATGCTGGAAAAACTGGAAATTCATTTGCAACAAAATGAAACTAGATACCCATCTCTCACCCTAAACAAAACCCAAAGTGGATCAAGGACCTAGGCATTAGACCAGAGATTCTGCGCATACTAGAAGAAAAAGTAGGCCCAACTCTCCATCATGTCAGCCTAAGAACCAAATTCCTCATCAAGATTCCTAAAGTAGGGCTGGGGACATAGCTAGTTGGGAGACTGAGTGCTTGCCTAGCATGCACAAAGCCCTGGATTTGATCTCCAGCACCACCACCAAAAAACAAGACAAAAAAAGCACATTCTAAAATGCAAGAAGTAAAATCAAGAATCAATGGGACGGTATCAAACTAAAAAGCATCACAGCAGAGTAAATAATCAAGAACACGAGCAGAGATCCCACAGACTGGGGGAAAAATCTCCGCCACCTGGACCTCAGATAGAGCAGTAATCTCCAGGTATATAAAGAACTCAAAAATCTCTACACCAAAAGCCCCAAATGACCCAATCAACAAATGGGCAAAGGAACTAAAGAGGCATTTCACAGAAGCAGAAACATGATGTCAGCAAATATATGAAAAAGTGTTCAACATCACAAGCAATTAGTGAAAAGCAAATCATAACTACATTGAGGTTGCATCTTACTCCACTCAGAATGGCAACTGTCAAGAATACAAGCAACAATAAATGTTGACAAGGATTTGGGGAAAAGGTACACTCATATGTTGCTGGTGGGTCTGCAAATTGGTACAAGCACTCTGGAAAACAGTAGGGAGGTTCCTCAGAAAACTTGGAATGGAACCACCATTTGACTCAGCCATCCCACTCCTTGGCATATATCCAAAGACTCAAAATCAGCCTACTACAGTGACTTGGTCACATTAATGTGTATAGCAGCTCAACTCACAAGATCCAAGCCATGGAACCAAACTAGGTGCCCCTCAACAGATGATCAGACAAAGAAAATGTGGTGCACATACATGATGAAACATAAGCCATAAAGAAGAATAAAATTATGGTGTTAGTTGGCAAATGGATGGAACTGGAGACTATGCCAATTGAAACAAGCCAATCCCCCAAAACCAAAGGCTGAATGTTCTCTCTGATATGTGGATGCTGACTCACAATAGGTGGTATGTGTGCACTCACGTGCATGTGTGTGTGTGTGTGTGTGTGTGTGTAGTTTCATCAGATTGGACAGAAAGACATAAGGGGAAGGAAGGAGGGTTTGAAATGCGAAAGACAGTAGAATGAATCAGACATAACTTTACTATATGTTCATATAAGAATACACGATTGGTGTAAACTCCACATCATGTATAACTAACTACAAGAATGGGAAGTTATACTCCATGTATGTATGATATGTCAAAATACATTCTGCTGTCATATATATAAAGGAAAAAATTGAAAAATTTAAATGCTCAATTAAAAATTATACATTAAGTACATATCACATTATAATTAAGAACAAATGCATTTCTGAATATGTGGCAAGGATAGAAGCCAATTTGTCCTTATGTAAATCATAAGAAATTTAGAAGTGATTGGAAGTGCTATGGGTAGGTCAACATATATTTTATGAAGAGAAAATATAAACTAATATACCTTACAAATAATTCTATAAATTATTAGTTTTTATTAGATGTAATCACTTTACACAATAGCTGTTTTCTCATTTTTATACATTATATCTGATAAGTATTTATTGTATTTTTCTCAAATTTAGAATTTTTGTTAATTACCTTATTTCATTTCAAATGCAATAATAATTATTTTAAGTTCACTGATTTCTTAAGTTACTTGACAAACTTCTTTGTTTCATATCTCTTTTTACTAAATAATTGTTTTCAACATATTAATCCTCAAAAATGTTTTAAGAAAGTTTGATTTTAAAACCTAAGTCAGGTCATGTGCCCAGTGTAATATCATTTCCTTTAGTTACAGACCACATTTACCATGGTGGCCCCATAAATAATGCCTAGTGACGTCATATCTATCTTAGTTTATGTAAATACATTCTATGAAGTTCACACAATGAACACATCACTTTCCTATATATTTACCAGAATGTATCCTTGTTAAGTGATCCATGACTATAATCACAAATGAGAATAGACAAGGAAAGAGAAGTTCAGAAAGACAATAATGTAGGTTTCTCAAGAACATTCTAATGTAACAACCAAAGAAAGCTTTAAGCAAAAAAAAAAGCAAAAACAGAAAGTAAAATTAAAAAATATTCCATTCAAAACACCAAATAAAGTATGCATCAAATTATCATCTTTACTAAATTATTAATTAGATAAAAACTTCCCACTCTTTTGGAGTCACAAATTATCTCCCTTAAGCACCCCCATACATAAATACACCCAAATTATCATTAGATTACAAATTCCAAAATACCATAATGTCTATATATTAAGATTCACAGTTTCTCAACTTATTTTTAGATAAGTGCTTTTAAAAATCCCTGTTGAGCAAAAAATAAATATCTTATACAGAAGTCATTCTTTTAAACTAATAAGTGTTAGGCATTAGTTTGTCGTCTGAGGTTAAATCAGTACTACTTATAAAGGTCTCTCATCTTCACAATCTTATTTTCCAGAACTATTAAGTAAACCTAACCTAAAATCATCTGACAAATGAGAAAAAAAATAAATATAAACCATTGTTAGCTAATGTTTTTCTGAAAATACAAGACAGCTCAACATTAGAAAATCTAGTTACAGAACACATTCTAACAAAAGATAACAAACATTATCTCAAAAAACTAGAAAAGACATTTTTCAAAATACAACACTAAATAATGACAAAACTCAAAATAGAAAGAGAACACCTTTAGTAAAGGGAAGCTACCAAAAACCTTTAGCAAACATTCTTAAAAATCAGTCTTACTAAAGTCAAGATCAGGCAAGTTTTGCCTCCTTTAATACCCGCTAGGTCAGGCTATAGTCAATTTAAGGAGACAGTACAGTAGACTGGTTAAAAACTTAGGCTGTGGTTCCAGATTGCCTGAGTTTATGTTCTGGCCAGCTGACTAAACTTGAGTTAGCAAACACCTTTCTATCTCTCACTATATTCACTTTTAAAATATATAGTAGTACCTATACCTCATGTGTTGGCTTAGAGGATTAAATGTGCTAAACCATTTCAAGCACTTAGAACAGCCAGCACATACTAACGTACTGAATAAATGATATGTAGGTGACAAAACACATTTTCCCCAATTTTTCATTTCTTTAAAAGAGATTTATTTTAAAGCAAAATTAAAAATGGTTGTATCTGTTCCAGTAAATCCCCCCCCCCTTTTTTTTGGTTCACTCACCTTGTGTAGAAGTTGCCTTTCTTGGCTTCAATCTGCAGAGCAGCAACAAAAGTGACCTCCTTTATTCTGCCATCTTGCTGTTCAGGATTTACATCTTAATTTAGAAGGTCCTCCTCTTACAGCAGTGAGAGGACAGCACTGACAGCCACAAAACACCTTTCAGGGAAGCAGCTGAAACACCAGAAAGCCTAGGCCGCACACAAGCCTCGAGCGACCTCAGCAGCTGAGGAATGTGAAAGTCCGAGGGCGTCTGCGCTAGAAGATGGAGCAGGGGCAATAGAAGGCACTGGTGCTCCAGTGCTCCCAGCAGTTGCAGTGAAGGGCTCGGCACGCCGGAGGCGGGGCATACAACTGGGCGGAGTTAGCGCCCTGCTGGCGTGCGGACTCAACGGGTTGCGGAGGAAGGACCCCGCAGGCGCGGCACTGGCTGGGAGGCGGGACCGCGCAAGCGTCTTAGAAGGAGGTAGCGGCGGCACTGCGAAGGTGATCCCGGAAGATGGTCGTGATCAAGGACTTGTGAGTATGTTGGAGGGCATGAAAAGGGTTTGGGATGGGTTTCTTTGGGAAAGTCATTGATTAAGAAATGGTGGAATATACCTAAGACTATTGAGCTCCCGACCAGCTGCTCTGCGTCTCCCTGGCGAGCACTCACGGTCCACCTCAGGGCCCTCAGCGGTGCAGCCCGCAGACCCTCCTGGTGTTGCAGGTGGTAAAATGGCCATCCTCTCCCCCTGCACCCGGGTGGTGGCCTGCGGCCCCGGTGCGTGGCTCTGGAGTTTCCACTGGGACGCACGGCACCCGGGTCTGCCTGGGGGTTTTCCCAGGCCCGCCGGAGGGCGGAACCATAGCTTCTTGCTGAGGGCGGGGAAATGCGGTGACCTGAGGGTGATTTATCGCCCAGTGTGCAGTCTGGTTGTCACCCACAGAAGATGCGATTGCCAGGTGAAGGCAACCCTGACTCCCGGAGGTTGGCCCCCTGAAGTTCATACGGCAGCCAGTAGACCAGATAAGCCGTGCTCCGCTGGGCAGCTCAGTTGCATCACTGGAGAGCCTTCTCCCTGCTCAGGAGTCTCACTCCCCAGATGGCTTGGCTGTCCGAGGGACCCACCTACTTCAGGAGGTGCAGGTGAGGCGTTAAACACATGCCCTGTCAAAAGGAGGGGTTTTTGGGTTCATCAGCGGCCAAGTGATTTTGTTGAAAACATTAGTTTTTCTCACTATGAGGGTCTGTTAATGCCTCAGAAAATCTGGTTGGCAGTAAATGTTAAGCTGTCACACCTGGTTTCTGACCTGTCTATCCCTTTCATGGGCAGCCAGAGATTTTTAGTATGATCCGTTGTTTATGTTTTATATTTTTTTCTCCCAAATTCATGTGTTCATTTTAAATTCTTAAAAAATTTTTTTGACTTAAATTAGCTGTTTCCAAACACCTTAATTTTAGCTTTAATTGTCCAACTATTAAAAAGTCACTCATGTCACTTCCCTGCTTAAAACCATCCAAAGGCACACTGTCTCTTAAGAATTAAAATCAGTCTTTACAATAGCCAGCTAGGCCTTACACTGTTTTTTTCCCTGCTATAATCCCATTTACCCAGTCCAGCCTCAAACGATTCATTGCTGTTCCTTCACTGATCTACATGTGAGCTCATTTGAGGACCTGTTTATTTTGTTCCCTCTGCCTAAGGTGTGCTTCCCTCAGTTCAGTTACTCACCTTTCTAGGTCTTTGCTCAAAAAACACCTCCTCAGTGAATTCCTATTTTCCTAAATGTGTTATTCTTTAATATACTTTTATTTATTTATTTTTATGTGGTACTGAGGATTGAATCCAGTGCCTCACATCTGCTAGGCGAGCACCTTACCACTGAGCCACACCCCAGCCCTAAATGTATTCCTAATTCAATTAAGCTCCACAAATTTGCCCATTTCCCTCACTCTCTTAGACCCAGATTTTTAAATAGTCCTTAGCATGTTGTAGGTGCTCAACAAACACTTATTAAATGAATTGATGAAAACCTACAGATTTTTTCAGTGACAAGGATTCTGTGAAAAGATATTTTTGCCTTTTTCTGTAAAGTTTTCTAATGAAAGCTCATTTATAATACTGAACTTTGGGTTTATGTAAAACTTTTCCTCCAATTTTTTTAGCAGTGTATCGTGCATTTTTTATTTTAATATCTGATGTAGATAATAGCAGATATTAAGACAAATTGAGGATATAATACAGGAGGAAATTGACTTGGCCCAAACCACATAGAGAGTTGTAGGAATGCTTTTATGTCATATATCTAGTCATTTTTTTCTTCTATTGAAATTACCTTGTCCTTCCAAAAATGTGAATTAAGTGTTCAGTTGATCCTTCAACAGTTATATAAGTAGTACCAAACTAACTCTTGGGAAGTAGTTACCACTGAGAATTTGTACACTAGCCGTTTTGCAAGTCTTTCCTTTTGCTATGAAAATTTAAATGCACTGAGATAATGAAAGTTGAATTGTGCCCAAAGTCTAATTATTTTTCATAAGGTGTGCATTGCCATTCTGGATGTTTACTTCTCTTGTATGTCTTTCCTAGGGATTTTTTTAACAGACTTTTCTTTAGGTAAATGCTGTTTCTTATTTAAGAATTCCCTGTTTCTAGTACAGAATATGGCCTAGCATAGTTTAAGTACTTAGTAATGTTGAATGAGAAAATGATGTCTTCCTACTTTTCCAGTCAGCTTTCTAAAATTGTTTTTGGTCAGGAGCAGTGAATAGGACATTCCTATATTAAAGATATTGGTAAACTAAAATACTTTGGCAAGTTTTTTTGTCCTACAAAACTCTAATTTTGATAAAAACTAAAAGGTTATAAATGACTGTAAGTCTGAATTAATTCCCTTCCATTTATTACTAAAGCAGAAGATGAAGTTGCCATTAGTGAAATGGAAAAAAAAATCACAAGGAATTTCAGAGAAGTTTGTAAATTTTCAAATTGATCTGAAAATTGAATTTTGCTTTTGGAAAATTGCAGCCTGTCAGTTCCTTTTCCCATTTATTTTTTTACTATGCTAATCTTGAAGTTTCTTAACTCATCTCTCTGAATGTCTTAATCACTTTCCTTTTATAAAGAATTTTCTTTGAATGTGCTACTAAACAAAAATGGGGATCATCATATTAGTATGTGTTTGTTGAAATTACTCAACTATGATTCCTTTTGGTTTTGTGAAACTTAAGGGAATACTTTCCTTTCTTCTTCTCTACAGTCCCCTTGATTCAGGCCTTTATTAATAACACTTGAGGAGACTCTTGAAATACTTATTTTCCTCATTCTCCTGACCCTCAGTGCTTTTAATCACCTCTGGACAACTGTAGTTACATCATTTACCTGGTGGAATAACCTTTCAGGACCCCTTTTTGCCTGATTAATTCATTTAATTCATAACATAGTGTTCCAAGTCTTGAAAATGTGTCCCAACCTCTGTCTTTCTAATATTCCTCCTCCAGTGTATGTCTCGTTTACTGAGACAGGGAGCAAGTTAGTATGCACCCTGAAGGGACAACTAAGATGTAAGGGATTTTTAGCTATGGAGGGACTTAGAACAACTTTGCTCTTGAGGATTGAAACTAGTGACCCTTGTATCTTTGAGATTGTCATCATTTTTGGTATTGTTAGTAAGAAAGAATAATGAGTGATGCTTAGTTGAGAGGGAGGGAATAACAGGAGGTGTATTTGATTCACATTGGAGATTAAGATTGTGTGAACATTCAGGGTAAATATTTGAGGGGAATATGGAGAGGGGGCAGAGGTGCTGCTGAAATGAAAACAAAATGTGACATTCTAGGGCATACTAATACCCTCTTCACACTGTGTAAAAGAAAGCCAACAGAATGTTTAGTTTAAAACAAATCATCAGTAATGTAAACAAGAAACAATTACTTTAAGATAAAAGGAAGGAGATGGCAGTTGAAGAGAAATTGGAATGAGTAAAACTATTGGGGATTTTCTGTAAAATGACAATTGAGTTGAGTATGAAGTGGTGTGTGTATGTATTTTTCCCCGCCTTTTTAAATAAAAGACTAAGGGGAACCAAGTAGGGGGAAAAGGAATTTGCTGTCTTGGAACTCAGTGTTATGAGACAATTAATATACAGAAATGACTTTGATTTTCAGACTTTATGGCAGAAATGGTTAAGGGTGGAAATAAGGGATCTCTCTGTAAAAACCTAGAGAAAATGCAGTATTCCTATGTATAATAATGTACAATAATATATTTTTAAAATAATTCCTCAATACAGCATTATAGGTAAAATGGACTATAAACATATCCTTTTAGTGTGTCCATTAACAAAATTCTTGGGAAGGATCAAATACCTATCAACCTTATTGAATCTACCCTGGAAAAAGGCATTGTATTTAAAAAGTTCAAGGTAGTTTCCTTAATAAAAATTTTTTAATATTAGTTTGAAAGGATATCCCTTACTTTTATCATATTAAACTTGAGCAATTGGGTAGTAGAGAAACAGTTTCTGGAAACATTTTTTTTTCATGAAATTCAAGATATGTATCCTTTGAGAAGTCTCATAAAAACAAAATGCACAGCATGTATGTGGTGAATAAAAGCATCTAAAAATTTGATGAGGCATTCTAACCAGTCTACAAATAATACATTCTGTACCCTGCAATTTTCAATGATGAGGGTATTATTTCTTTTTTCTTTTTTTCTTGTTTCTTATAAGACCTGCTGCAGCTGCATATTTGGGGTCCTGGAACAACAAGGACACTCAGTACAAATGATCTTTGGGATTCAGGAGAGGTAGCTTTTTTTCCTTCAGTTTAAAAAATCTTTCTTAGGGTTGTAGGATTTGCAAAGACTCCCTTGTATAAATGGCATAATTTTATTTTCAGATTCAAGAGTCCTATCGTTTGAATCACTGGATCTAAAGTAAAAGATCCTTTAAATCTAGAGATCTGTGTTTTAAAACCATTCTAGTGTAATATGTATTCTTTCATCATTTTAGCTGTATGGTTTTGCCATGTTCTGTTTAGGGGGTGATTGTTTTGTTGTCATAATGTTATGTTATGTTATGTTAATCTAAACTCATCTTGGTCATGTTCAATTTTTTATTTCAGTCTTGTAGCAAAATGAATTGTGGAGTATTACAGATAATCAATTACAAAAAAATTTCTGTTTTTTTTTTGGCAGAGTTTGAAGAATGAAATCCGATGGAGGACAGAAATTCAAGTCCTGCCTCAACATTTTGGAGAAGACCTAAGCAACTTAGCCAGACTCTGTCTCAAAATATTTACGGAGGGGTTGGAGATGTAGCACTGTGGTAAGCACCCTGCATTCAGTCCTCTAAAAGAGTAAAGTTTAACCTGTGCATGGATTCCTTTTACACCATCCCAGAGAAATGAGACTCTAGCCTTAACTTAAGTGCTTTTCAGGATAAGTAGCTCACTACCTAGAAAAGCAACTCCTTTACTGTTGGACATTTTAAACATTTTTCTTCTTTAAGCCAGAATCTGCTCTCCCTTAATGCTTGCCTGTTGTTCACACTTTATCCCAGTTGGGAAGTGAATATCGAGTCTGGCCCCTCCTGCCTGGAGCAGCTTTTCAGACTGTCTGATGGTGGCTCTCCTACCAACCCTGCTACCTACCAAGACATTTTGTTCCATTTTCAAACATAATAAGTTTAAATGTCCCAGAACATTTATTTGGCCTAGTAAAACAGGACCCCTAGACTTCCTCACTAACTAGTCTTATTGCTGTATATGTCATAGTTGTTTATTTGAACTGAAAACAGTATTCCAGACACAGTCTGAGCAACATCTAACCATGAGAGCTTATTGTCTTCCTTGATTTGCTTGTGCCATAGAAATATATCACCTATAGAGGACCTGTGTCCTGCAGTTGCAGCCACCTGCAGTAGAGCCAGAGATGAACAAAGCAAAAGCTGTTTGTGAAATTAAGATATATGTAGCAAACCTCATTAAAGTTTCTGGATCCTTGTGTTACTTGTACACAGTTCCTGCTTGCTTGTCTGGTTTTCCTAGAGCTGTCATTTGATTAGAAGCAGCAAATTGGAACTGGGACAAAAAAAAAACCTGATAACTTAAGAGGTAACAGCTGTCAGAAAACAGGGGGCCAGGAATGGAGACACTAAAAAAGTGCAGCTGTCTGGCATTATTTAATGTAGACTTGAACACAGCTGTATGAGTCTTGCTAGTACCTGAAATTTACTGTGTTACAACACAGTCAAGATAAGTCTGGACCCCTATTTATTTTCATAATTAACTGTTTGAACTTAAAATGACACTTGACATTTGTCTTTGTTAGGGTTTGTTTGTTTCAGCTGGTTAAATCAGTTTTCTTAAATTGTTCTGAGTCTTGGTGTTGTCACTCAAAATACTCACAGGTTTTCTTATATGCAGATTTAGTAAGTCTGTCTTCTTCCTCTACTGAAATTATTCTTAAAATGAGAACAAGAGGAAAACCTAGTAGCATGCCACAACTTATTAGCACATTGGTCACTTTTTCTGGACATGGTTATTTAGTTTTTTCTGTATGAATGTTGTTACTCTGTTGTTCAAGACCAAATTTACCTTTTGGTTGAGACATTTTCCTACTATTTATGTATATGACTTTATTACAAGGTGTATTTTAAAGGACTTAAGGATTGCGGCATGACTAGACTAACCCTAGTGTTTTATCATTCTTCTTTGCAGTCTGTAGTTCCTAGACCCTCATTTTTGGAGCATTTGAGAAATTTGCTTGGTTCCACCTTCCTAAACCCTTCCAAATTGAGTAAGATTGTGTGTGTGTTTTAAGTTAATCTGCAAGATAGCATCATATCCCCACTTTGTATTTTCAATTTATAATGACCCTTATTTTCTCAAATAAAATTTTAACTTTGAATTATGAGTTCTTGGAGATAGATTTTTGTGCCTTTACTTTGATAATGTAAGGAAAATGCTTCTTTAAGCTATCTTTATTGGAAAGAAGAAGTTTAGTCAAATTTGAAGAGATTGGAGCTGGTTTTGTGCTTTGATTTGGTCACTAGGATAATTAAACCTGAGGAACTTTGTTCTGTACTATTTATGGTAATCTGTAGTAGTGGAGAATGGTGCTGTTTTCTTCTCAATCATTTTTCACATTAGTTTTCTACCCAGTTACTCTGGGATTGAAGTAACCTGTTGATAACAGTCTTGAACCCTGTTCGAACACAAAAGTGATAATATTTGATAACACTTTTCTTTGAATGATAACTATAGAAAAGTTGGTGATTCAGGTGAAAATATATCTAATGTATCTCTCCTCACAGCAAAGTTCTTACATTTGTGAGAATGATTACTTCCAAGGGCTTCTTGGTGTTTCATGAGAGCCTGAAACACTCCTACTGTAGAATATGTGAGCCTTTGTCCCCAGCAGCATGTCACCCCTCTGCCCTGAGTTTGAGGTGAGAGAAATCCCAGTGCCCAGGTTCTTGAGAAGGGAGGAGGTGATGGCATAGGAGTGAGTGCATGGGACTCATCTCGTGGGTCTTGTGAAGGGCATAGGTTTGCTTCCAAATGGCAGCCCACACTGGCGTCCTTGCTGATGGTGCTGGCTCTAGGGTGAGCAAATGAATACTTTGAGATCATAAAGAAAGCTTATCCACTGTCGAAAGTTTGTTGTACTTTCAGGAGTATTTTATTATGTTGCCATATGATAGGAGAGGGAGATAACAGACTTCTGAAACAGCTATTGTTATTTGCTAAATTAATTCTATAGTGTTTTCCTCTGGTGACATTATTCTTCTTAGCATTATTTTAAAGTTAGTCTTCGTATTTTATTTGTACCTCATAATCTAAGTTATCCTTTGGTGTCACTTGTGTACAAACTGTATTTTGAAGACATAAGCTATGAAACGTTTGTTGGTCATTGCGATGTAAAATATTGGATCAGAATATTTTGACAACATTTAATAATCCGAAATTTTTCTTTTTTTATTGCCTGTCTCTCCATTATGTCTCAGTTGAATAAAACTCTTCTATATTTCATACTTTTTACCTTTATTTATTCCACATTGTAATTATTTTCAGCCTTTCAGGTTTTTTGTTTTTAAACTAAAACCACCCATTGCTGCATGAGTGACTCCTCCCTTGTGCTCCTACCACCAGTCCATGCTCCACCACATGTCCCCAGGGTTAATGGGCTCTTTCCAGTCTTGTCTCATAATTTTCCCATTGATTTAATTTTGCTTTTGATACCTCCTTTTAATGCCATATTTACTGGCCAAACCTCACAACTTCTTTATTAGCCCTTTATGCTGCATGACAAGTAAGAGTGTTTAAATTATTTAAAATCACATAGCATTTCGTTTGCTTGACAAGTCTATAAAAACTAGTAGCTAATGATTCTTTGATACTTGAGGTTAGATCTGTTGGTAGAGTCCAAGCATGGCATGGTGCTTGTCCTGGAAAAGGCTCCTGTATGCCCAAGCCCCAAAAAAGTAGTGAAAGATTGCTGTCATTTTCCTCTTGGGTTTTTACAGAATGAATATATGAAAGTAATTTCTTCATTAAAATTGAGTCATGACACAAACAAAGCTTGGGAACATTAGAAAATGTAAGTTTCAGTCTTTCACGTGCAACACAGAAATCCCTAGAAAAGGTAATTAATGCATTTAGTTTATTTTGTCATCAACAAAGTGAAGTTTACCTGCATTATACCAGCCACTGGCCACCTCAGACTGTGTCAGATTTAGGTGAGACAAGCAAGCAGCCAAAAATAAATGGGCTTTGCCTGTTAGTCCCTTTCTTTGACACTTGAGTTGACTTTGGTGAGGTTGCTGTTTTTATCAGCAGTTCTATCTGGAACAGAGAGAGTGGATCATCAAAATTCACCAGATAACCCCCAATTCAGTTTTAGCCATTAGTGTAGATTGCCTTCATCTCTGTATATTTGACAGAGTTGCTCTAACATAGCAGAGTTGATTGCTTTCATTTTCACCTCCTCTCCACTTTACTGGGTTATGTGTTGATGTCAGAGAAATGACCAGAAGTCAGGAGAGAGAATGTACTTTGAATAATTTACAAAAATGTTGACAAGCTCCTGATTTATTATAAGTTAATGCACATGTATCACCAAAGCATGCTTCAAGAACATCAGCAATGACTCAGACATGTAATCCTTAAGTTGGGAAACTTGGAAGAGCATCTGGCATACTTGGTTGATGCACTGAGAACCTGTGGTCCCTGGACCAACAGTAGCATTAGGAATGTAGATAAGGGTCACAAGCTCTAAAGTGGGCTCCAGTAGCTAGATTTTTGATGCACACCCCAGTTTGGTAACTACTCTGTTGTAATCATAGGACATACTATTAGAAGATTGCAAGTAAATGATTGTGGTAAATTCTGTTCTTACTATTCTATTTTGTTATTGATGCCTTTTAATAGAACTTTTGAATTTTAATTTGCAGTACTTTAGTTTTCTTTCAAGTCAGTTGACACTTCATGTTTTTTTTTCTTAGTAATTCTCTAAAATTTAGGGTCTAAATGAGATGATTTGGTATGTTTTAATCCTTATGTGGGTTAATATGTCATTTTCAGCCCTCAAGTGGGTGTATCTGTTGGCAGTTATTAAACAATTCCTAATTGGTTCATAGAACTTCAGAAATGTATGACCAATATAAAGTATAGAGGAATCAACCTCATACTGAAAATAAACCACTTTGGGTTAAAAAAATACAGGAGAGGCTTTGGAGCATGTGGTACTACTTGAAGCCTGATTCTGAGGCTCCCATGCTAGCATATGAATTAACAGCTTTCAAGACTTTGTCATATATTATTTGAGTTAACACAGGTGAGATGCACTTGGTTACATAAATTATATCTAAGGACTAACAAAAGGTGATATTGACAGATTTCTGTTCATTTTTCAGTGTCCCCCCCTTATTTGGGCAGTGCTTAAGGGCATAATGATTTCCAGGTCCCTCAAGATTTCAGACAGCTAAACTTGATATGTAATTTTCAGTTTTTTTCTTCATAATGTATGCTAAGATTCAAGATAGAGATTATGTATGTAAGTCTAATAGTTTTACCTAATAAGAGTAATCTAGATTTTCTTGTTTCATTTTTCTCTGTCATTTATAAGTACACAGTTTGGATCCAAACACATGGAAAACTGTTGAAATTGTTCACATAGATATTGCAGATCAAAGTCAAGTTGATTCTGCACTAAGTAAAATCCCAGTTGAATGGCATTTTAATGTGTACCCTTTTACATGTAAAAATGATTTTCTTTCTTTCCTATATGACCTGTATTTTCACACTAAAATAAGCCTGGAGCTCAGCCTCAGCAAAGAGACAGACTCAGAGTGAGAGAAGGTAACTTGTTTCTGTGTGAATCTTGCCTCTGTGCAAGTGATTCATTTTAAGAAATTCCAGTATACCTGGTTTACATAGGTGTGTGTTTTCATTGAAGAAAGATTGTTTACAAGAGTCTTCTCTCTTGAGTTCCTTTAAAATGAGAACTTTATACGTTTCAAGTGTATTTAAGAAGGCAGAATTTTAATTTATACAAAGTTTTCAGTAACTGAGCTAAGGCTATGGTTATTATTCATGGAAAATATTTCATGTGTAGGACCTTAAGTTAACTGTTTACCTTTCTATTTTGATCACTACTTTATTTATTTATTTATTTATTGTGCAGTGCTTGGGATCAAACCCAGGGCCTTGTGCTTGCAAGGCAAGCACTCTACTGAGTGAGCTATCTCCCCAGCCCTTGATTACTATTAAATGTAAATATTTGTTCTTCAGGCTTTTGACTTAAATTTTTGCCATAAAAACACTCCACATGCCAAATTAAGACCTTTATATTTTGTTGCTGAGGTTTGTGAATATTAACTCAGATCTTATTTTATGGCATGGCAAGTACCAGGTGGATTTGCAGGGCACCTTTACAGATTTTTTACCAGTGAAGATAACCAGTGCTCTCTTTCTGCTAATCCAGAGAGCCAAAGCTTTGGGAAAGCAATAGCACCCCTTGTTTTGTCAGGTCAAGCATAATATGTTCAGTCAGCATCACCTTCCTTTACTGTTTTTAGTGTTTATTCTCTGACCCCATTAGTTGTGTCAGCTGAACAGAAATGACTCTACACTGATGTGTCATTTTGCGTTGAAATATGAATGTAAACCTAAAACAAATTTCCCTGACCTTTGCTCAGAAATCACAGGAATCAGAGCTGACATCTGGGACCATATGCCTGACTGGTCTCCACAGTGCTAGAGCCACTCTCCTATTGAGAAGAGCAAATACTGTGAAGGAACCTTCTTCAAATTTAGTTGTTCTGTGATGTGAAGTTATTTTAATTTTAAGGTTACACCAGGTCTGTGATGTGAACAGCATGGCAGCACTAGACCAGACTAGGAAAGGGAGATATGGAGGAGTCAGGTTGTTTGTCAAGGCCTCACCGCAAGTTGTTGGCCCAGATGACAGGTGTATTATGTTACCAGTGCCCCATGGTTGGGAAGTTCTGGCACATACTTCCAAAGGAGGTATTATTAATATTTTCTAAGTTGTTGTAGGCAGTATCAGTGACAGTGACATTTACCAAAAATATTTGATATTTCTTTAAGCCTGAACTTGTCTTTCTGATTTATCCTTCTTCTCTCTGCATGTTTGGGAGGGGGTAAAACTCTTGCATATGAAGTCAGGAAATCCATTTAAAATAGATCGGATCAAAACCACTCAAATTACAAGGTCACAGAATTCAGTTCTTCATTTTTCCTACAAGGAAATCAAGTAACCTATTAAATCACTGAAGCCCCCTGACTCCAGGCTTCATATTGTCAGTGATTAGAATATAGTCTGTTTTTTATTTTATTGTTGTTTGTTTTAATTACCTTTTACATGCATTGTGCTTGGAACCCTGTAGATTATCTTCTTAACAACTCTTGGTCCTACCCTTTAAAGAATTTTACTGCAAAGACATAGGCATATATAAAAATTGGAAATCAAATAGAGGAAATTGTACTAGTAGTTCAAGTAACCACCAAAGTTGGAAACAACCTCACACATAAATACAGTAAATTGGTAATAGTATCCATCTATCCTACTACTACTAGTCGCATCCTGTCCAGTCTATTCTAGGTAAAAGTTCTGTCTTCCCATACTCCCATTCCTCTGCCATTTCTCTTGAAAGTGTCTGAAACACTTTAAGTTTAACCAGTTGTATTTTTTTTAAATTCTAGATGTCATTCAAATTTTAATGTTCATTTATCTTTCATCTTTTCTTCTTGTTCTTTTGGCTCTCTAACATGCTGCCATTCTGCAAAGAGAGTCTTTTGATCAAGTGACCATCACAGTTGATACCACAAAAATCACAAACATAAAGGTAAGTAACAGGAGGCTTACCCTGAAGTAAAAATAAATGCATCAGCAACTCTCTGCTTGTGACATGCTACTTTCTTTTCAAAAGTAACACTTTGAATGCACTGTACTAAATTTCAAGACCAAGCTATTAGTAAATTACCATATTAGTGAATAAATGAATATTGTGCTAGGTATATATCTTCTGCCAAGCTGGGAGAGCCACAGTGAGCAGCATAGACATGTGACCCTTATTCTAGTGCAGCTCAAAATCCATCAGTCAAAAACAATCTTTAACAAAGAAGTACACAGATAACTAATCACAAGTCTAATAAATGCTATAAAGGAAATATATAAGGTATGTTGAGGGAATTCTAAGAGATCAGGAAGGCTTCCCTAGGGAAATGACTTAAGCTAAGGCAATCATTATCTATACTAATGATGGAGGACAAAGGTATGGATCATCTCAAAATGGTATCCAGTCTCAAAATCATTTCCCATGTTTAGACTGCAATCTTAGTCCATTAATACCTTCAGTGTCAACAAGTTCCCTTCATCATGTACCTTTTCTTTTTGGTTCTACCCAGACATAATATAATGATAAAATAAGAAATCTTTGATATGTTTTGGTATCCTGTGAAAGTTTGATTATAGTATTCTCCAATTAGAATTTTGTTTAATATTATAAGTACTGGGATAAGACAAAGGGAAAGCCAGGAAGATCGTTAGTAAATTACTACGATGTCATCAAGATGCATCTTGCATTTGATAATTTCAGAGGATATGAGTTTTAAAAGAAATGAACTTGGAGTAGAACCATAGTGCAGGTACTTTTTGATGTAATGCTTTCCATCTTATTTTTTCATCCTTAGCATTTTTATACCATCAAAATCATATATTTAATATTTTAATGCATTATAAACTGGGCTCTTATTGATTTTTGTCTCTGTAATTTTTTGTAAACCTAATGTAGAGAATAAGTAAAGTTAAGAGCCAAATAGAAGTGTTGAACTTGAAAAATTAACAGTTATTTACTTTAACAGTAGTAGTGGTTTCAGCAGTGGTTCACAGTTTAAAAGAAAATATCAGAAAACATCACCAGTATACACTTTCACCTAAATTTCTTGACTTTATTTTCAGACCCTCTCCGTTTTTAACTCACTCTAGTGTACTAATCCCTTTTTCCTGCCTCAGGTAGGCACCATAACCAGATATAGTTTGTCCTTACAATTCTTCACTTAATATCTTGTTTCATTACATGGGTTCATATTGGAACTCCCTAAGTAGAGTGAACTACTATACAGTAACTATTAGGGTAGAAGTAGCGATAGAAGAGAGAAAAATACACATTGAATAAAAGTTATGTGAGATGAACCGATGTTCTAAAACATACGATCAGGCCTCTCTCTTCACAGTAGCCTAAGCAGTTAGAAAGTAGCCTTATAGAAGGCAGACTTCTCTCTTTTTATAATTGAATTTATATTCATGACCCACTCTAGATCTTCCTGGGAATAAAATGAAGTTTACTGTGTAAACTGTTTTAAAAGATTGAAACAAATAAGAATTTGAATTAGAACTATTACAGCTCCTTCTTTGTTTTTGGGAGTCGTTGTCATCAATTGACCATTACCATAGGGAAACAGACAGAAATATAGGGGAGTCCTTCTGTTTTGTTTGTGTCCAGCTCTTTTTGTTGTTATTGTTTTATTTGTTAATTTATGAGAGTGTTTAGGCTGGTATGGGCAGAAAACTCTCCCTCAAGTGGTCTAGTCACAAAGAAGTGTGAGATTATTTAGGACAGTTATTTAGTTCGTGTGATATAGCTCCTGGAAAACAATATTCTCCTCATTTAAAAAATGGGTGTTGTACAGGTACCTGAGCAAGGGTACATTTCCTGTACTGCTGTTGATATATGCCTTCTCACATCAGCCAAATGTTCACAGAAAATGAGATCATCTGGAACATAATGTTGCCTTAATGATCTAGACTTAAATCCAGCCAGACACAGGTCAACACTGAACAACAAAGATCCTTGACATTCGTTTATTCATTCCTTCAGTGATTTTAGAGGGAACATAGTAGAGACTCAGGATTCAGGTGAGGTCTTCTACCTTAAATGTTCTTCTTTTTAGTTGTCAGTGCAGCTTTATTTTATTAATTTATATGTGGTGCTGAGAATTAAACCCAATACCTCACACATGCTAGACAAGTGCTCTGCCTCTGAGCTACAAATCCAGCCACTTAAAACTTCTTTGATCTTTGCTGTAGGTGGAAAGAAGATAGTCCAAATTCTCGGTGTCCAAACTGTGAGAGAAACTGGAGCAGATCAGTGCTCTCACAAACAAACCTTACAACAACAGGCCTCCGGAGACTACAGAAGAAGGTGAGCACTGGGCTGGCTTCTGAGTATTTCATGCAGGCTTGGGGAGCTTGCTCCCACATAGGGAGTTTGAAAGGTGTTTTCAGCAGCACCTCTCGAACCCAGTGAGTGATGCTGAGCTTATGGAGGTGAAGCTCATGCACTCTGTTTTCATTTAGAAAAATCCCATTTTGTACATCATTTTTACTCTGGTCTATTAAGAGAAGAATGGGTAATGATTAGCTGGAAATAGACCTACTGTCCGCATCCAATTACAGGCAAAAGTGTTACTGTCATAATATATTAAAGCAGCCCTAAATGTTGTTTTTGGGACTCTTCATTTCTGTATAAAATTTACTTAAACATAGATTTTATTCCTTCTGATAACCATTAACATATAATGGTAGGATCATTGGATTAGAAGAGCACTTGACTTTGGTTTGGTAGGGACATGATTAGTTAATATTGGCAGATGTGTTACCTCCTTTATGGACATGACAAAGGCACTAGACTGTGTTGGCTTTGACTCCTTCTCCAGTATTCTTCCATTTGGAAAATCAATATAGCCTCCCTTGGTTTCTTTTGATTGGGAAAAAGAACTAGAGTGGGAGGCTTTATCCTAACATTTGGTGCTACATAATCTTATGGAACCAGTCTTTTAGCACCAGCTTACTTGGTAGCATATAGTCCCAGACCATGTCCCAGGATGTTTAAAGGTCCTTCATATCCAACTTTTTATGCTCTTGTTACATGACTGCTTCAACTCTTTCCATCTGAATGTCTAATGCTAACTTGTACTCTAGGCTATGTACCCCTTATGCAAAATGTTTGGGACTAGAAGTGTTTCAGATTTCCAAATATTTGCATATATACAATGAGATACCTTGGGTATGGGTAGTCAATTTGTAACGTGAAACATTTATGATTCATATACAGTTAACTTGCTATTTAGGAAAGGGTGGATTCTTTTTTTCCTTTATTGTTGCATTTTTTGTGGTTGCTAGGCATGAACTAAGGACCTTGCAAATGCTAGGCAAGCACTCTGCCACTTAGTTACATACCCAGCCTCTGATGTAATCTTATGCAATATTTGTATACACCTATATTCTGGTACTGGGGATTGAACCCAGGGGCACTTAACTACTGGGTCACATCTTCAACTCCTTTTCCTTTTTTGCATTTTATTTAGAGACAGGGTTTTGCTAAGTTGCTTAGGGTCTCACTCAGTTGGCTGGCCTTAAACTCCCAATTCTCCTGCCTTGGCCTCCTGAGCTGCTGGGATTACAGGCATGTGCCTCCACACTGGGCACACCTTCATTTTGACTGTGACCCATCACATGAGGGCACATGTGGAATTTTCCTCTTATGTGATTTTGGCACTCAAGAAATGGCAAATTTTTGAGTAATTCAGGTTTATTCATTAGGAATGATCAAACTGCATAACATATTCCAGTGAGGAATATCTATTTCAAAACTTAAAGTAATATAATTTTGATTCATCTTAAATTGTCTATAGAAATCTCAATCCAGTTCTTTAACTTCATATTCACTGTGCTACTTAATTTTCAACGATTTCTCTTATATTAATAGATGGATGAATGCCCTAAAAGACCTTTGACACTAGTATAATTTGGTGTTAGAATTAATTATACTAAAGCATACATGGTTTTACAGATCAAATACAGAATTTCACATCAAAGCCATCAGCGCTGTCAAAAGTTTCCATTTCTTGGAGACCGAATTGCAAAAGCTCCCCAACTATGGACTATCTCCCTACCAAGAATTTCCGGCATTGAAGGTAAAGTGTATACGTTGGGATGATTGTGGGACTGTTTTAAGTAATAACTGTTCTATGTTTTTTACTTACCAAAAAATTCATCTAACATTTATTGAGTACTTCCTGTGGACACATGTTAGGTATCATGGCATAATCCTGATGACTATCCTGTGGACATAAGTATTCATGTGCATTTCCCATTTTACCGATGGGGAAAATTCTAAGTCTGACCATCAAATAATTGGTTAAGGCAGAATTCAGGCTGAGACTCTATGACTGCAAAGCTTGCATTCTTAATCAGTATAACATCTGGTTTCTCCTTTGATGTTTCTTGTGAGCTTCATTCATTCACTAAGTGCCTCATTAGACCACATAGTAAGCAGTGAGGATACCATGTAAGATGCAGCCTCACTTTCTTTCCTCAGAGATATTATAGTATAGTGGAGAGGGCAGAAAAGCAAACATGATATCGTGAGAATAGTAAAATAAATTAAAAAATGATCCAGTTTTTCAGGCCCCTCCAAAAATGAGGAGTCTGTTTTCCAAATATTAGCAAAATAAATAGTAGAAAGTATATGATTTACAGAAAGATATGTATGTTTGCTTTATTTCCAATAGTATATATTACTCAGTGAGACATTAAGACATTTTTTACATTTGCTAACTCCCAGCAAAATCACACATTTCCTCTACCTGTGTTTCTCTTGCTCTTCACTTTTGCTTAAATGCCATTCCACCAGAAAACATTACCTCTCAGGACTAGAGTAACCACCTCCTGTATGCTATTGGAGTTTGCCCATGTTTACTACATGTCAGTCTTATGATTTCCTGGGGTGATATAAAATTGAACCATGGTTAAGTTCCACGTCTTATGGAACTCCCTAGCCTCAGCACATTTCCTGGTGCTCATGAATATATGTCAGATGAATGAGTTACCTACGCACTGCAAATAATGCTTCATTAATTCCACAAGACTGGCCAGCATATAGGTGGGAAGCTGACCTACCAGGAAGTCCCTAAGTTCTACCTTGTCAGAACCAGAAGCTTGAGAGAGTATCCAGGATGTCATAGCAGGCTTAAATGGATCCCTTGTTGCCTATGGCCCAGAAAGACCCACAGGGGAGACAAAGCAAGAGCAATCTCCAAGGTCTGGAATCTCCAGACCCTTGTATCCAAAGTTGATGGATGCCAGCCTGTTCCACTTTGAATGGCATTGTTGTCAAATGCTTTGCCATCACTTCACAGCAGCATTGTTAATAGAGTTCTTCAGGGAGAAGAATCAAAATCAGAGTAGCAGGATTTTGAGTGGAAGGGGATGTTGGGATAGTCAGTGGAAGTGACTTTCTGGAAGGTAAACTCTGTCCTAATTCCTGAAGGAAATTGCAGAAAAAACAGAACACCCATTAGGGCTGAACATTTGGTTTGTCTTTTTCTTTTGTTCTGTACCTCATATTGTACCAAGGCATAGCTTAACAACTAAGCCATATCCTCTTTCTTTTGTATATTTCTGTTTACAGCCAGGGTCTGGCTAAGTTGCTTAGGGCATGAATAATTTGGTGAGGCTGATTTTGAACTCAAGTTTCTCCTGCCTCAGACTTCCAAGTCCCTGAGGTTACAGGTGAGAGCCATCACTGCATATGGGCATTTCATTTTGGCCAGATATCTTTTGGTTTGTATGTTTCTTAGGAAGTGGGCAGGAGAAGGGAGAATGGGTTGTAGATAAATTGATTGTGGTTGTGAAAGGCTGGGGGATAGGGTTTGAATTTGCTCAACATTCTTCTTAAATGATATAACCTGAGAATGTAATTTATCCCAACTGTCCCAGCCTTTCCTCCTGCCCCATGCCACTGTGGATCACTGAGGGGTTTCTGTGGTCAGAGTTCAGCCACAACCCTTTTTGTGTTGACTAAGACTGGCCTAAGTGTTTCTAGAATGACACACCCCAGGACCGCAGGTCTTGACAGGTGACTAAAGCTTTTGTCAGTATTGCTTTCAAATAAGGAAGTATAAAGTCTTGAGAAACTAATTTGTTTAGTGATGGTTTTCTACCAAAGCTTTCCACAGAGGTCAGACTGGAAAAGAATCCAGTCTTCTGCCATACTGATTGTCTCCAGATATTCCAGTTCATCAGTCCTTATGAACCTTTTTTTCTGTTTTGAATCATGTCAGTAGAATGTTGTTGGAAAAGCAGCAGGCTTAAAATGGAAGCATCATTACAATTAGTGTTCTCAGTAAGAAGCTGGGGGTAGGAGTTCTCACAGGATGTGAACAAATGATGTATTAAAAATCATTTATCTGAACTGCACAGAAGCTGAAACTATCTTCACATATACTTAAAGTCATCCCTAAAAGACCAAGGTGCTGCCAAGGGTTTTATCCTGAAGACAGAGGCATTGATTCAGGGACTTGATAATAACTCCAGGGTTAAGAAAGTTGGATTCTGATCGTTTATTAGTATTCCCTCAATAAATTCCTGCCTGTGAACCAGAGCTTGAGGCCTTTTTCATTTTAAAGTTTGTTTTCAGTTTATGAGCATAAAAATTATCCAGTGGGGAGCTATATTTTCCCGGAAGTGAGTTAGGGTTTCTTCCCCTACCCAACACAAGTTTATCTGAAGTCTCTAGCTGACCCCTACCTTCAGAACCATCTCCATTCTGAATGTTAAAAAGCAAGTCCATAGTCACTGTCTGACTAGCCATCCAGAGCATTAGAAGGAAGAGATACATCTACTTTTATCCCAAGAAACTCTATCCCTTGAGCCTTCTTCTAGGAGCTAATCAAGAATGAGAGATTTCTTTGTGAGATGACTAAGACAAAAAAAATTGTAAAGTGACATGTGTGAAATCATATCCTTTTTTTACTGATATCACCTCAGAAGTAGATAGAGTCTTTCTGCCCAGAGGATGCCTAAATGTAGCTGACACTGTAGCAGGAGCCTTCATGTGATGATGGCAAATATAATACTTTTCCTTTTTGTCCCTGGCAAACAGGACCCTAGATAGGAAGGAATGGTACCTACAAGGCACCTGTATGTTGAGTTAACACATGCTGTTGTTCCTAGAAGCAATCTTGGGGCAACACAAATAGAAAACTTACAAAACATTGCTGTAGCCAACTCAGGGAGAAACTAGAGGATCTCTTCTGGCAACAATTTCTCTAATAGAGTTCATTTCCTTTAACTTGTCCAAGTTGACCTGTGAGCCAGTGCAGTCCAGTACTGTTAAACATGAAAAGGCTGGTTTTTTTTGTTCACATAGCATTTAGCTTGGTGTTGGCTAACCTTAAATTTTTTTCTAGAAGTATAAACATTTAGTTGAAGCAAGACAATATCTTTTCTAATGACTGTGTCTGCTTGTAATTATTGCTTGTGTTTCACCATTTAAAAATGTTTTTCCTTTAACATTTCCCTTGCACATCCATGATATTTCACTTCTATGGAAAGGTTAAAATATAGTCAAAATGAGCCTGACACTGTAGGAAACTTGAAGATAATTTCTTATTCTTCTGACTGCTTTCCATGCCCTCTTCCCATTTCAAATATACAGCCTTGCATATGTTGTAACAACCAAGTAAAGTGCTAGCAATAAATTGAATTATCCTGCCAGGTTTTACACATTAATAAATAGTATATGTGCACATGGAGGGCATTTTTTGGGGAGGAGGGATACTGTGGATTGAAGTCAGTGGTACTTGACACCTGAGAGTCATCCCCAGCCCTATTTTGTATTTTCTTTGGACACAGGATCTCACTGACTTGCATAGTGCCTCATCATTGCTCAGGCTGCCATAGAACTTGTGCTCCTCCTGCCTCAGCCTCCTGAGCCACTGGGATTAAAGGCGTGTGCCACTGCACCCAGCTGGAAGGTGTTCTTTGAGTAACTGATTTATATGAAATATACTTGAGGGCAAGGTAGCTTCTCCTTTTTAGTTTCAAGTTCTTATTTATAGCCATATACTTAAGGAAACCTTAACTGTTATAGTATGTACTTTTCTTGTTCATCCAGTCACTATATTCATGGAAAACTAAATTTTTTTCAGAATCTTTTCTGTTCTTCCCACCTCAAGCTTGTCTGCCAGCATCACTCATGAGCTGTGTATAGTGCCATCCCCTCCCCTGCCTGGTCTGCCATGGGTACCCATCCTGTACACAGGCCTGTGATACTCTTGTCATCCTGCATGAGAAACTGCCATGTCTCCCAGTTAGAGATAGGCATCTCAACTTCCTTTGTTCGAATCCAGCAGACTCCCCAGCTTACAAGCCCTGTCACTTAATTTTCATTTTTGGTTTATATCTGTATGCCATCCTCACACACCAGCCTGTGCCTTGTGTTGAGCTACAGTTGTGCCTCACCTGCCACATTCTCAGCTCTGTGAGAAAGATTGGCTTTCATTTTAAATTCTTTTCCTCTTTTCTGTGGCAGCACTTACTGTTTCACTTCTTAGTTTCCCCAAGCACTCTACTTGATCTTTCTAATCTAATGTTTTACATATATATATATATATATGAATGCATATATATATTTATATATTTATATTTATATATTTCTGGCATAATGTTGACTTAAGAGCCTTCCCCAAGTCTGAGAGGGAAACAGGTGATGTAGAAAGCAAAGACCTGAAGGAATAAAGTGACTTGCTTCAAGATGATTCCAGATCCCTGGCACTCAGGGTAGGGTCTGTGGCAACAAGGCTGAGCAGTGGACACCCTTCCTCTGCTGCTGGCTGTTTTGCATTCTGCTATAGTTTCCTTTCTTTGCATTTGCTGAACATAACCTCTACCAGCCCCCTTCCTGGTCCTGCAGTTACAGTTGAGGATTTTGACTATGATGGACTCATACATGTAATGACCTCTGGGTTGATTTGTAGTGACAACTTTTGTTTGCTGCACACCTCATTGACTTGCTTACCAATACCAACAAGATGTGGTTTCTTTCATAACCAAACCAGCAAACATATGGCTTTCCTGAGAATTTATAGAGCATGTATTTTTATATGAACCTAACCTATTAAGAGATATAAATCTACTTTGTTGTTGTGCAGCTATATTGGTCACACATAAGCAATTTTAGTTCTGTTTAGTGACTGTTTTCAAGACTGCATTTGAGATTTATTTATTTCATATCAGTGATAGTAGCTATTATACTGTCTCAATGAAACATTTCCTTCTTCTCTCACTATGTCTTACTAAAGCCTCCCCCTAGTCCCTGCTTCATAAGAGAAAAAAATCTGCTTTGATCTGTCCCTTTATGGATTTCATCTTCCTTTGAAAGCAAGGGCTAATAGATGGTGAGCATAAAGCAGTGTTCTAGTGAAGTCTCAGACTTTAGGCATCTGCATGGTTGAAAGAACCAAGAATAAGAAGTGATAAAGTGAGGAAGGAGTGAACCCCAGCCTCTGTTATACCAGAGTACATGCACTTAATCCTGTTTTATATTTAGAGTTATAATATAAGATCATGTTTATAGAAGGGGAAAAAAAGTTTCCACTTACCTTTCAAAAATAAAAGAAAAAGGGTTAATAGATATTGCGGGAGAGAGGTCATATAGATAGGTCTAGGACTTCCTTTTCAGTTTCAGGACCTAATCCCTTCAGCCCACACAGGAAAGAAAAAGTAAATTACATATGTATAGTAAGAGCCAAGAATCACAATCTCTCAAAATCTCTCTCTCTCTCTCTCTCTCTCTCGCTCTCTGTCTCTGTCTCTGTCTGTCTCTCCTCTCTCTCTCTCTCTTACACACACACACACACACACACACACACACACCTCACCACCACCACCACCACCACCACCACCACCACCACCACCACCAGAAAATAAGCAAAAACTGACAATTCCTCTCAGGGAAATCTACATTTAAGTTTAGAGCAACTATTGTGAGTGGGTTGCTCATTTCCAAAGTCAATGGGTAAAAGTTTTGTGCATGATCCACATTTTCTCATCTTTAAATTGGAGCCAAATAGTTTATGATCTTATTTGTCTCTCCTTTCAGGACCATTTCCAGAAAGTATTCAATGTGTTCCCATGTATCTGTGTTGCAGGGGACTCTTCATTTTGGGCAGCCATGGATCTCTATACGCTATGGATGTATTCCTGTGTATAATTTTAGGAGCTACTCACCAGACCTTCATCTAAGCAAATCTATAGACCAAGCAGATGATTCTGCACACACTAAAGTATCCTCCACATATTTTTGAAGAAGACAGGATTAGGGAAAGGATACCATGGGGTATGGTGGAAAGAGTAGGAAGTCTAATGTCAGGCACATGCAAATTGGAGAAGGGGCTCAGGAAAAACACAACAACAAAATACAAGATAATGGCATATGCCCTTGTAGCCTTGCAATTCATCAGAGAAGACTCATGATAGCCATGTAGCAGTGTTCTTGTATTAGAAACAATTCATAGACAACCACCTAAGATTGAATCCATCATAGATATCAGCCATTCACCCCATAGTATGGTGTGGTTCATGGGCCTCATGATGACTTGTTTGACCAGTGGCATGGCCATTGTGGACTGCCATTCCTGTGTGCCCTCAGCAACTGTCATTCTTGTGGCAATTGAACTTACCATCCTGCAGACTAGCAGTGCCTTTGGGGACCTAGCCCAGAGTCTTGCACATGTTTGAGCTTAAATCCTGGATGGAGGGAACTGAGCTCATCCACAAGTATTGGTTCAGATGTATCCTGGATGTAGGGAACTGAGCTCATCCACAAGTATTGGTTCAAATGTGTCCCTTCAAAGCCAACCTCCAGTTCTCCTTTTATTGGTTAGACTTGTGCCACCATCAAACAGGGGAAAGACGTTGCCCTCCTACTGGCAAATGAGACACAACAGATTGACTTTCCCAAAAGTCTTTAATAATGTAACATTCAAGTGGGTCCTCTGTGTCAACATGACTGCCATGCTGTTAGCTCCATTTTCTACTCATGCCCCTGGTACCTAAAGCTCCCAACTTCAGAGATTGGAGGCTATAGATATGAAGCAAAAGCTTGGCATTGAAACAGTTCATTCCAGGGCCAGTATGGGAAGGGATTGGTAGTGAACTTTTCTTTCAGGATAGATGTCCAATGGTTAGGAGACAGTGTGTTCTAGCATTGGAGGCATTTTGTGGAGGGGTGGGGCAAAGGGTATCTCCTGAAAGATGGGAATTGGGAATGGGGATCTGGTCTGGCACTGTGGCATCCGATTAGATAGGGGCTGCTGTGAGACCACCAGAGCTGCTTTGCATAGCAACAGGGGTCTCTGCCCTGGGGCTACTGCCTCTGAGGTCATAACCCCTTCCTTCAGGGGTGTCTGACTCCCACAGACAATCTGGAATATGTCTGAGTTTCATCTCAGTGTTGATAACAGTTGTGGGATTGCCGGTTTTGATACCTGCATTTATACCATGGTGACTCTGTGTATTTATCCAGTACAAGAGTGGACTGTAAATGAAGGTGGAAGCATTCATCACTACTACCCACTGCTGGGCATGCCTCTTCCCCCACAGCTTCTTCCTCCAGTGAATAAATATAATGCAGCTGCCAGTTACTACACAACACAGTCCCATGAGTCCAAAGTATAGTGAGACCCAGGCTGAGGAAGTTAAAGAAAGAAAAGAGGCAGCTGACTGACAGCTCTGGCTTGGCATGTGAACTGTTTCTCATTCATCTCCTTGATTTGGCTCATTCATTCATCCATTCCCTTTCTCCCTCCTTATAAGTCCTACCTCATCATTTTATTATTCAGTTAAAGCTATGTCTGCAGAGAGCCTAAGAAACTGTGTTAGCCTTTTAGAGATAAGGGGCACTAGGTCTCAAGGGAACATGACCTGCTGAAACTGTCTCAGGCCTTCTGACTCCCAGTCCAGTACCCATGCTATCCCTCAGACTGATAAACTTAAGAACAAGACCCTCAAGGAACCACTTAACATGGACACCAATGTATGTTTTCTGGCTGGGGACAACATGGTTTCTGCCTTCCAATACTCATTAGTTTCCTAGAGGTGTCTGTCTCTTAACTATTTAGCACTCCATGCAGGCAGCCACCACCCCATCGATACAAAGCATCTTCCCCGAAAAATCTGTCCCCACACTCAAAGTTCTGAAGGGATAATTACTGCCAGCAAGGCCCAGCTTTGCCATTTGAGAATCCATACTTTGAGACTTGTTACCAGGCCCATGGCCCGGCACAGAATCAACTGCCCCATGAATTTGTCCACCAATGGGAATCTTCGGAAGGCCCAAGCCCCATTGTTGCCTAAAGATGATATCACCAGATTCTGAGAACTGGGCATTCCATGGCTGGTGCTTGTGGAATGACTCTGGGTTGATGGAAGGAAGGGACTCCATCTTGTGGCATCTCATGAGCGTAGTTCTCTTCCATCCAAATAGTGGTCCACCCCAGAATTGTCTGTTCCCAACTTCTTACATTGAAGTCACTAAACAGCCCCTAGAATAGGTCCCTCACACACACATGAGCTTATATTTATGCTTTTGTTTGGAAGCTATTTCTGGATATATTTTCCAGTAGGGAGTTGGGCAGTTAGCACAGTGTACATTGTGCAGATCTGCCCTTAAGAAGTTTGTGATCCAGCTGTCAGGGAAATAAAAACTGTTCAGGGGAACCAAGTATTCACAATCTTCTTCTTTGGCTCCTACTATCTCTCTGTTTCTTCTTCAACAAGGGCTGGCCAAGTGTTTTCTCAGCATCAGGGCCTGCGGGAACTCTCCTTGATGAGTCCTTCTTTTTCCAGCTTCATCTCCCTCTCCATCCTTTGTATACCTTTCCTTTCTTGTTATGCTAGATTCTCCAAAGGCCCTCTTTATTCACCTCTGGAGTTTGGCTCATGCTGCTCCTTCAGTCAGTAGTGCCTGTCCCCAAATTTTCACCACTGAACACCTCCTTATCTTCCCAGGTGGTGAACCATCCCTACCTCAGACAAATAGTCTCTTCTGTTGATTTCCCAGAACCACATCATCTCCAGTTGGAAGAGACTTGGAGAGTTGTCTAATCCAACTTTTTTCAGATGCTTGAGTACTGAGGGCACAACTTCTCTACTCAGCAACCATCCCCCCATGGTTTCTTTGACTCAGGGACTTGCTTACCACCTCCTGATTTAGCATGCTTCATTTATGACCAGCTCAGATAGAAAGCCATTTCCTAATCAAGGATAGCTCATCCTTCCAGTAGGTTGTATCAGTGGTCATGTGTTGGTCCCTTGTCACTATTCAGTTACCCCCATTTTTATCAGTAGCCAGAATGATCCTTTTAAGAATGGATGGTGTTACTCTGCTCAAACATACTGTGACTTCCCCTCTCACTCAGATTGCTTCCTGCAGGTTGCAGATAGTCCCTGGAAATGTCTTAGTCTCTCACCCTGAGGACCAGGTGTCCTTTTCTTTACAATGCCTGATGAGTTTCTGTATTGATTTTTGACCTAATGAGTAATGGACTATCCAGAAGGGATTTTCTCTGAAAGAAAATCACACACTCAAGATGTATCCCATTTGTTTACAATAAAAATGAATTTTAAAAAGTTCATATTGTTAATAGTACTAAAAATGTGTCTGAAAATAGATTTTAACTGAGGAGCCAAGCTATTCCTAATCTCCAAGTTGAAAGGTACTTTCAGCAGAGCAGTTGGGTTCAGCAGGGTATATTTTATGTTGTTCCTTGTGCAGGGTTCAGACCTGCAGGCTCTGGTTACAGAAACTGGCATGCTTGGTGAATTATTTTCTACCTCCAGTCTGAGAAACACTTGAGGGTTTTTTTTTCCCTCTCTTTCATTATTATAATTTTTAAATGTCTCCCCCCCCCATGATTGCAGCTTGTCTTTTTCAAGACCACTCTGCTTCTGTTGTGACAGCCTGTCTGTCCCCAGTTCTGTCCTTAATGTTTGAAGTGGTGTCTTGGTGTGTCTGTGAGCAGAGAAGTCTGTAAAAAAACCAAATTCGTTTGTGAGATATGGTTTAAAAAATCTTTAAAAGCACTTCAAAGAATGTGTCAGTTTTCCAAAACCTTTTGAACTCACAAAATTTTACAATGAGTTTCACATTATTAAAATTTCATGTGAAAAATTGGACCAAAAATATGCACTTTTAAAATATACTTCAAGATAATATTTTGTAGTGTCTAAGTTGGGCATCTGGTAACATCTGACTATTTAAGGGTTTCATTGATTTGAGAGCTGAATAATTGTATCAATATAATAAAAAAGACATATGAGGGGGGAAAAAAGAAAATCACAAACTCAGATGAAGTGTTGGCACAACTCTGTTTCTGGATCTGGATTCCTAGGTGCAAAGCATGGGTTGCTAACACACATGTCTCTCACCTGTCCTGAGATGTTGAGTTTGTGATGATGGTTCTCTGTACTGTCACAAATCTTGAAAGTATATTCCCTTTGTCCTTCATGGGCTCACAGATCTGCACCAGGCCCTCTCCTCACTGCCTCATATCTGCATGTTGTCCCTGGATGATATTTTAGCATCTCTGTAGAGAAACCGCAGCAACATTTTAATTTGGTTTCCATGTCAGAAGCACAGCACTGGGGCAACACTACACATGTTGGGATGTGGTCTTGCTTCCTAATGCCAATGTCATAGGAGACATTCTGGCTACTACAATTTCACCAAGAACATCAGTAACTCAGACCCAACACATGCTAAAATTAAAATGTACCTAATTTAAAAAATACATTAGTATATAATACACTTGTTGCAACTTAATAAACTTCAAAATACTTCTTACAGTTTGGAAACTCCTCAAAAACCTGAAAATGAAACTGATATGCCCCAGCAATTGCACTCCCTGGAATATACTGAAAACTCTTGGAGAAGGGGTGCAAGCAGGTATGTGTGCACCAAACTCACAGCAGCACCATGCAGACAGCCAGATGTGTGCAACCCATGTCCACTGAGAGAGGATGGATAAGCACAAGGCTTATGCATATGGCAGAACTTACACAGCCCTAAAAGGAAAAAGGAAATTCTGACCCAGGCGCAGCATAAATGAGCCTGAAGATGCCATGCCAAGTGAAAGAAGCAGACACAGGAAGACAGCCACTGTGGGGTCCCACTCAGGGGAGGCCCCAGAGATGGGTAGGTTGGTGCATCCAGGGCCTTGGCAAGGGCCAGAAGCCAGTGTTCAGTGGGGAAAGAGTATCAGTTTCATAAGGTGCAAGGACTCTGGAGGAAGATGATCTTGTCAACCTCATTCCAGTGTGACTGTGCTGTGTACTGTGAAGTGGATGAAATGGTAAACTCCAACTCACATGGATTCTTAAATCTTGACTGAAGGACAAGATGCCAGTCCTGCCTCCCAAGGCAGCATGAGCTCTATTCCACATTTGTGAGGCCAACCTGTTTGGACAGGCAAGTGTAGACCATTTCCCAGCATCACTGTGAGCTGGCGATAAGTGAAAGATTTACAGAAGTCCTGGTCATGGGTACAGGGAAATAGACTCTTAGGGGCAGCAAGGCAGAGCGGGCTCCATCTGTCCCTCCTCATATCCTTTTATCTGTAGCTGTGTTTGGGGGATATTGATCCTGACAGGGACTCAGGTGGCATTTGACTGGTCTCAGGTGCAAGCCTGCAGCTCAGATATGAAGGGCCAAAGTCTGGTGAGCAGGGCACCCTGTGTTTGTCTGAGGGACAGGTCCATGCAGTTGCTTTTTCAGTGATGGGACCCACCCAGAGAAGGGGGGAGACCATGCTTCCTTTATGGCTTGATTGAGTGCCTCCTGCACAATTTTAGTTATTGGGCATGTTTGGGTCCTTGTGTTTCTACTGGAACCTTCTGGGAACTTGCACCCTGGCTTCAAGGTGATGTTCTGTCTTATCTCCCTGCTCACTCCCAGGTGAGGCACACTACGAGCAGCCCTGGGCATGAGGACAATCCCAGGCATTTATCTTTCTCCTTTGCAAGCCCTCCCTACTGACAGTTGTGCCCCAGTCCAAGCCCAAGTCTGTCATGATGGCTCAGAACTGAAGTTGTGAGGGTCCAAACAATGTTGTAGCACTGTCTCTGGATCCTTATTCTGGCCATGCGCCTGGGCCACAGGTGCTGCCCAGATACTCACTCATGGTACCTGTTGAATTTCATTTTTTCTGTGAAGTACTTTATGAAGAATGGAAACCAGATCCCCTCTGGGGTAAAGAGTGTCTTCAGCAGAGGGACAGATACTCCTGTAGAACCACATGATCTCAGGATAATAGCAGGAGCCATCAATAGCAGCACACTAGATGTTTTGTGCAGAATACTGTGAATATTTAAAAAGCTTGTCATACAAGTTGTCTTTGCTTACCAATAGAGAGGAGGAAAAGCATCTTGCCATAACATCCTTACCCACAGTTGTAAATAACCACACTGTTTTATCTTTGCTAACTACACTACACAATTTTATAGTGAGGGATTGCTACACAAGTATCTTTCAAGTTCAAATGAAACCCATTATCCATGATATTTTCATAAAGGAGAGGGTGCAACAAGAGTTTGCAAAGTCTATGGCGTGAAATGGCTGTAGACACAAAATGTACTTCCTATGAAAATTAACTCATAAAATAGTTCATAACTGAAATTTGAGAAAACTAACAGTATTCCACAGGGAAACACAAAATCTATGTAATCTTAAATTTAGTGATGGGTGTGTATGTGTGTGTGTATGTTTAGGTACTGGGGATCAAACACTGAGCCTCACACATGATGAACAAGTTCTCTTAAGATTGAGTAACATCCCCAATCCTTGGTGATTAGATTTAACACATGCTATGCAATGCCAGTTGACAGAAGAAAAATATTGATGACATGGACTTATAAAATTAACTTTTTACCAAGAGAAACATTGCATGCCTTTGGTCCCATTGTTCAATAATCTGAGGCAGAAGGGTTGCAAATTTAAGACCAACCTTCATGAGACAATGTCTCAAAAAAAAAAAAAAAAAAAAAACAGAGCCAAAAACAACAAACCAAAAAGAGCTAGGGATGTGGTTCAGTGATTACTCAACGAAGCATTCAATCCCAGTGCCAAAAACATAAATATGTAAGCAGACAGCTGAACAAAAAAATACAAAGATGGCAAAGAGTTATAGTAAATGATGCTCACAATTATGTCATATTAGAAAATCATAAAACAATAGTAAGTAATAGTAAGCAGTGCTAAAGTCTAAGAAGTGACAATACACCAAGAGCTGTAGGACGTGGGACACCAGCATTTTCAGGCATTCCTGGAAAGATAAGAGGCACAGTCACTTTTCAGTATGGGTTGCCAGTCCTTTGTAAGGCAAAACAAGTCTAACCTATGACACAACAGTGTGCCTATAATTTTTCTGCATTTCAAAAATTGCTATGAAAAAACATGTCTAATGAAAACTACTGTGTAATTATGCACACCAAATTACTTATGCTCATCAGATAAGAAAAACCAGAATGTCCTTCCACAGCTGAATGAACAGCCAACACAAAATAGAAAGGGATGAACTAAAAACTACACAGAGACACAGATGCATACTACTTGTTGTGCTGCTAAGCACAATAAACCTGGATGAAGAGGCCACATGCTGTATTTCCCACCTTTGATGATGATCTAGAAAAAGACAAAATGACAGTCAGATGAGGAGATGGGGCGCAACACCCTCCCTGTGCTTGATTGTGTTCAGCAGCTCAGAAACTCCCTGACCACTTCTTGTGCAGACATTTAGATTAATCATTTAGGCCTAATGGATATTAATTCAATCTCCAGCTTCTTTCCCCAAGTGAAGTGGGGAACTGAAAGTTGCAAGGTTTTAGTCAGTGCTTGGTCTTCCTCAGGACCATTCTCAATCCTGAAGCTGCCCAAGAGACCCAAGAAGAGTCCGTATTAGAGAAAAATACCTTCTTATCACCCCAAGCATTCTGTAAGATATAGGAGCCCCAAAAGGAACCATGGCCCAAGATTGATTGTTAGCATAAAAGATGCACTTAACCACCTCTAACATTCACTAAATATGAGGATTTGGGGAACTCTGCACCAGGAACTGGGAGCAGATACAGATTTGTTTGTTGATTTTAATTTTTTTAAATTTATTTTTATTGTAAAAAATGGGATACATGAAGTAAAGGTATACCATTTGTGTAATCATACATTTATATAGGGTAATGGTGTTTAATTCATTCTGTTATTTTTCCCTTCCCCCACCCATCTCACCCCTCTTGTCCCTCTATACAGTACCTCCTTCCTCCATTCTTGCCCCCTTCTACCCATTATGTGTCATCGTCCACTTATCAGAGAGATCATTCGTCCTTTATTTATTTTTTTGAAAGCACTGTTCTATTTGTTTATAACTTAGAAAGGTATCGAACTCATAGTGCCTCTTTTTCACATAAGCATGCACATAGATATGAGTTTTAACAGGAAATCATACAAATAAAATTTGTATAAACACAAATCCATATTGAGCCATACCACAGATAACAAAGTAAAAATGAAGAAAACTGGCCACAATATACAGAAGGACACTGCTGTGTCTTATACACTAGAAAGTCTTTTATAAAATAATCATCTTATATAATCAGAAGACCAATCTTCAATGTCATCCTGCAAGGTGGGTTTCTTTACTATTTCCACAAATGTGAATTTCCAATAGGTTCATTATATCACAAGAAAACAGACGGTTTTCTGCAAATGATCTTAAACTTATATCCCAGATTTACAAGTTCTTGTTTTGGTTCGTAGATTTCACTATTACGGAAAGGTTTTCTTCTTCCTTGGCTTTATGATGTTTCTTCTTGAAAATACTGCTCACTTGAAAGAGAGATAGAGCTTGCAGCCACAGTTCTGCATGCTGTTATTTCAACATGGTTGGTGTGCAGTAGGATCATTGATGTTTCCTGAACATTACAACGTCTTGCAAGCTCATTACTCACTTCTGCTAGCCTTTCCTTGATCCTGTAAAGACTGCACCGTTTCCTCCAATGTTTTCTCCCTCCCTGACTTTTCACTTGCTGCTTCATACTGTCCTCTTGGATCAATTTCCACCGAATCACTTTTCCTCGATTGAAGGGTTACTAGTTTTTCTTCTAATTCCTTCTTCTCCTCCTCCAGTTTTCCACACATAATTTTTAATTCTTCCAGAGACAGAACCTCTTGCCTCAGGAATTCATTTTCCACATTTAGATATGCACATTGTGAACAGGAATACTGCAGTTGTTCATTAAGATCATCCAACTCCTTTTCATAGAAAATTTGATTGCGCAGAATTTCTTCGACAATGTCCCTCTCATTGTCCATATCGATTTTTGCCCTTTAGTTCGTTAACTTCACACATATCAAGTCTTGCCTGTTCTTCCTCTGATGTCTTTCCTGCAAGTACTTCTGCTGGGTATTTATTTTGAAACATTTCACATTGCTTTTCTTCATATGCAACAGCTATTTCTTTAAGGTTATCACTGCAATTGACTACATAGGACAATGCGGTCCTACCAGAGCGATCTTTCAAACACACGTCAACTCCTTTTTGCAGCAGCAGCCTGACTGTTCCTTTGCTTTTGTGTCCTGCTGCGAGCATCAATGACGTTCTTCCGTGATGATCCGTCGCATGGATGCTCGCTCCCATTTCCACTAGGAATTCTGCCATTTGCTGATTGTTTTCTTTCAGCGCAAGTAATAGTGGAGTGAGGCTGTCCTTGTTTTTTGCTTCAATCATTGCCTTGTGCCTAAGCAGGTTTGCTGCTGTGCACGTGTTCTTACTGTAGACAGCATAGTGCAGGGCAGTGTTGCCACTGGCGTCCATTACATTTGGATCTGCATCAGACTGCAGCAAAATCATGGCACACTCCTCCGCCTGGAATTGTACAGCCTTAATGAGTGCTGTGCTCTTGTCATCGTCACAGATGTTGACATCAGAATTCATCTTTATCAGGAGTGTCACCATTTTGGACTGGTCATAGACACAGGCATAATGCAGAGCAGTTTTCAAAACAAAAGTAATCGGGCTGGGGAGATAGCTCAGTTGGTAGAGTTCTTGCGTTGCAAACTCAAGTCCCTGTGTTCGATCCCCATCACTGTTCAGTGGAGCTGCTGCGAAGCTCATCTCCAGATTCAGAATCTTGATGGATTCTTTCCCAGCCTTCTCCTGCTGAATCACAAGACTGTTCCTGGGAAAACCTAGTTTTCTCAATGTCCAAGAACTCCAGACCAGGAAAGTGACCAAATAAGCATGTCCTGTTCTGGCTACAAACTTTAGGAGAATGTTTCCATTATTATAGGTCAGGTCCAGGCTTAGATTGAGAGTCTGACCTGGATTAAACTTGGGTCCAAAATTCTCATTGGCATTACAAATAAGATCTGTTCCTTGAACAGACGATGATGGCTTTCCAAACCTTGAAAGCTCAAGCAATCTGTTCACATTTTCTCTCGATCTCTGAAGGTGTGGACTCTGCATCGTTTTCAAAGAATTATTTGGCAGTCCAACTAGCTGCTTTAACAGGTGGCATTAGAGCTTTGCGGGTGACCTCCGTGACATACTGGGCTGGCACATAAAAGACTTTGGAATTCTCATCCAGTTTAACTTGCCACCAACCATCATTGGTCTTTTTCACCAAGATGTACTGCTCCCCTTGTTTTATCACAAGCTTTCGGTCCTTGGCTTCAAATTCATAATCATATTCCACTCCAATATACACTTGTCCTGGAACCATCTTCCCACTTCTGTCAGTCATTTTTATTCAATATTAGTCACCTCTCAAGAGGGATAGCTTGCCACATTATGGCTTTAGGACTTGCTGCATTAATATAGCTGTAATCCCAGCTACTTGAGCAGCTGAAGCAGGAGGATGAAAAATTTGAGGCCAGCCTGGGCATCTTGGTGAGATCCTGACTCAAAATATGTAATTCAGTGGTAGAGTGCTTCCTAACATGCATGTGACCCTAATCCCAAAATCCAAAACTTCCTGAGCACCAACACGAAGAAAAGAATGGAAAAAATCCACACCTGTCCTCATGTGATAGATCACAGTCAACCTGCTTAAAAGGAGATATAAAAAGCCAGCATTACATTTAAACCGAGGTCCCGGCGGCCTTGCAACGGAAGGCCCCCTCCTCAGCCAGCACAGTGGGTGCGGAACACCTAGACGAGCCTGGAGAGCATTCACACCTCTGCGTCGCTCTGGTCGCTCCCGTCCTTTATTTTTTGAGATTGACTTATCTCACTTAGCATGATATTCTCCAAATTCATCCTTTTGACTGCAAATGCCATAATTTTATTATTCTTTATAGCTGAGTAATATTCCATTGTGCATATACCATTTGCCAGAATATATATCACGGTTTCTTTATCCATTCATCAATTGAAGGACATCTTGGTTGGTTCCACAATCTGGCTATTGCGAATTGAGCAGCTATGAACATTGATGTGGCTGCATCTCTATAGTATGCTGATTTTAATTTCTTTGGTTATAGGCCAAGGAGTGAGATAGCTGAATCAAATGGTGGTTCCTTTCCAAGCTTCCTGAGAAATCTCCACACTGCTTTCCAGAGTGTCTTCACTAATTTGCAACCCCACCAGCAATGTATAAGTGTACCATTGCATGTTTTTGGCACCTTTGTCTAGTATGAGAAAATTGTATTTATTTGGGTTTGTGTCCATGTCCTCTATTCTGTCCCATTGATCTACCTGTCTATTTTGGTACCAGTACCATGCTGTTTTTGTTACTATTGCTTTGTAGTATAGTTGAAGTTCTGGTATTGTGATACCCCCTGCTTCACTCTTCCTGCTGAGGATTGCTTTAGCTATTCTGGGTTTCTTTTTCTTCCAGATAAATTTCATGATTGCTTGCTCTATTTCTGTAAGGTATGTCATTGGGATTTTACTTGGAATTGCATTGAATCTGTATAGCACTTTTGGTAGGATGGCCATTTTCACAACATTAATTCTGCCTATCCAAGAACATAGGAGATCTTTCCATATTCTAGGTCTTCTTCAATTTCTTTCTCCAATGTTTTCTAGTTTTCATTGTAGAGATCTTTTACCACTTTGGTTAGATTGATTCCCAAGTATTTTTTTTTTTTTGAGGCTATTGCAAATGGAGTTGTTTTCCTCATTTCCCTTTCTGAAGTTTCATCACTTGTGTATAAAATTGCTTTAATTTATGCATGTTGATTTTATAGTCTGCTATTTTGCTGAATTCACTGATGAGATCTAGAAGTTTTCTGGAGGAGTTTTTCGGATCCTCTAAATATAGAATCATGTCATCATCAAATAGTGGCAGCTTAAGTTCCTCTTTTCCTATTCATATCCCTTTAATTTCTTTAGTCTGTCTAATTGCTCTGGCTAGTATTTCAAGAATGATGTTGAATAGAAGTGGTGAAAGAGGATATCCCTGTCTTATTCCTGTTTTTAAAGGGAATGGTTTCAGTTTTTCTCCATTAAGAATGATATCGGCCAAGGGCTTAGCATAAATAGCCTTTACAATGTTCAGGTATGTTCCTACTATCCCTATTTTTTCTAATGTTTTGAGCATGAAGGGGTGTTTTATTTTGTGAAACGCTTTTTCTGCATCAGTTGAAATAACCATATGATTCTTATCCTTAAGTATATTGACATGATGGATTTCGTTTATTGATTTACAGATGTTAAACCATCCTTGCATTCCAGGAGTGAACCCCACATGATCATGGTGCACAATTTTCTTAATATGTTTTTGAATACTATTTGCCAGTATTTTGTTAAGGATCTTTGCATCTATATTCATCAAAAATATTGGTCTAAAATTTTCTTTCCTTGATGTGTCTTTGCCTGGTTTGGGTATGAGGGTGATATTAGCTTCAGAGAATGAGTTTTGTAGAGCACCCTCCTTTTGTATTTCCTGAACTACTTTGAGAAGTATTGGAATGAGTTCTTCTTTGAAGGTCTTGTAGAACTCGGCTGAGAATCTGTCTGGTCCTGGGCTTTCCTTGGATGGTAGGTTTTTAAAGGCTTCTTCTATTTCATTGCTTGATATTGATCTGTTTAAGTTGTGCATATCCTCTTGGTTCACTTTGGGAGGAGCATATGTCTCTAGAAATTTGTCAATGTCTTCATTCATTTCTATTTTTTTGGAATACAGATTTTCAAAGTAGCTTCTCATTATTTTTTGTATGTCAGTGGTGTCTGTCATGATATTTCCTCTTTCATCATGAATTTTAGTAATTTCAGTTTTCTCTCTTCTTCTCTTTGTTAGTGTGTCTAAGGGTTTGTCTATTTTGTTTACTTTCTCAAAGAACCAAATTTTTGTTTTGACAATTTTTTGAATAGTTTCTTTTGTTTCAACTTCATTGATCTCAGCTCTGATTTGAATTATTTCCTGTCTTCTACTAATTTTGCTGTTATTCTGTTCTTCTTTTTCTAGGGCTTTGAGCTGTAATGTTAGGTCATTGAGTTGTTGACTTTTCATTCTTTTCTGGAATGCACTCCATGCAATGAATTTTCCTCTTAGTACCGCTTTCTTAGTGTCCCAAAGATTTTGATATGTTGTATCATCATTCTCATTTACCTCTAAGAATTTTTTTATCTCCTCCCTGATGTTTTCTCTTATCCATGTTTTATTCAATAGCATACTATTTAGTCTCCAGGTGTTGGAGTAATTTCTGCTTTTTGTTTTATCATTCATTTCTACACTCATTCTATTATGATCTGATAGAACACAAGGCAGTATCTCTATTTTTTTGTATTTCCTAAGGACTGCTTTGTGGCATAACATATGGTCTATTTTCGAGAAGGTTCCATGTGCTGCTGAGAAGAAAGTGAATTTGCGTCTAGGTTATTGATTGTGTTATTGAGTTCTATAGTTTCTTTGTTTGGTTTTTGTTTGGAAGATCTATCCAGTGGTGACAGTGATGTGTTACAGTCACCCAGAATTATTGTGTTGTGGTCTATTTGATTCCTGAAATTGAGAAGGATTTGTTTAATGTACAGGGATGCACCATTGTTTGGGGCATAAATATTTACGATTGTTATATCTTCCTGATTTATGCTTCCCTTAAGCAGTATGAAATGTCCTTCTTTATCCCTTCTGACGAACTTTGACTTGAAGTTCACTTTATTTGATATAAGGATGGAAAAAACCCGCATTTTACTGAGTCCATGTGCATGGTAGACTTTTTCCCATTCTTTCACCTTTAGTCTGTGAGTGTCTTTTTCTTGCAGGCAGCATATTGGTGGGTCTTTTTTAAATCCATTCTGCCAGTCTCTGTCTTTTGATGGATGAGTTTAGGCCATTAACGTTCAAGATTATTGAGATACAATTTGTATTCCCAAATTGGGCTTATTTTTGGTTTTTAAGTTGACTTGGTTTCTCCTTTGAGTGGTTTTTCTCTAAGGTAGTTCCTCCCTTTGCTGACCTCCATTGTTGTTTTTCATTTCCTCCTCATGGAATATTTTGTTGAGAACATTCTGTAGTGCAGGTTTTCTGTTTGTAAATTCTTTTAACTTTTGTTTATCATGGAAGTATTTTATTTCATCTTCAAATCTGAAGGTTAGTTTTGCTGGGTATAGGATTCTTGGTTGGCAACCATGTTCTTTCAGAGCTTGAAATATGTTCCAGGCCCTTCTACCTTTTAGAGTCTGGGTTGAGAAGTCTGCTGCTATCCATATTGGTTTCCCTCTATTTGTAATCTGATGCTTTTCTCTTGTGGCCTTCAAAATCCTATCTTTATTTTGAATGTTAGACATTTTCATTATAATGTGACTCAGTGTGGATCTGTTGTGTTTTTGTGCATTTGGTGTTCTGTAAGCCTCTTCTATTTGATTTTCCATTTCACTCTTCAGGTTTGGGAAATTTTCTGATATTATTTCATTGAATAGGTTGTTGATTCCTTTGGTTTGTATCTCTGTGCCTTCCTCAATCCCAATAATTCTTAAATTTGGTCTTTTCACAATGTCCCATAGTTCTTGGAGATTCTGTTCATGATTTCTTACCGTCTTCTCTGTTTGGGCAACTTTATTTTCAAGATTAAGTATTTTGTCTTCATTGTCTGAGGTTCTGTCTTCCAAGTGGTCTAGTCTTTTGATGATGCTTTCCATTGAGTTTTTTTTTTTTTTTTTTTGGTTTATTGTTTACTTTATTTCAAGGATTTCTGTTTTTTATTTATTTTTTTTTGAGAATCTCTATCTCTTTGTTAAAATTATCTTTTGCTTCCTGCATTTGGTCTTTCAACTGCTTATTGGTATTATCATTCATTGCCTGCATTTGCTCCTTTATCTCATCTTTTTTTTCATGAATCATCTTAATCAGGTATAATCTGAAGTCCTTTTCTGACATTTCTTCTACCACACTGTCATTGGATTCTATTAGTATAGAATCTAGATTTGTTTGCATCATTTTCTTCTCTTGTTTTTTCATGTTGTTCATGTATCTTCCCCTCTAGCAGTGCAGATCTGGGGTATTACAGATTCCCCCCCTATAGGCTTATAGGGGCCCTATAGGTTTCCAAAACCCTTTCTTTAAGGGGAGATCAATATTAGCAGTGCCCAATTCAGACAGTATGCAATCCTAGACCAAATGGCCCCTATGAGGTCATTAACAATACTGTCATAATTAACAGAATGAGTTCAAATATTATTTTCAGTATAATAAAAAGGTTTGCATTAAGGTCTGCAGTTTCTAATGGAGGACAAAGAGGATGCAGAGGGATGTAGGATGTAGCTGTTAATGTGATAAAAAATAATATTCAGAAGTTCTACATAATAGGGTGAGAGTATAATCAAAAGAAATGGAATGTTAGCATGCAAAAAGGGAGACAGAGACTCTGAGGGAACAGGTAAATAAAAGGAAAAGAGAGCAAGAAAAGTAAAGAAATAAAACCTTATTGTTCAATAAGGAGAAAAAGGAAAATCTACAGTATAACAGTCATATAGTATTCAAACCTCCCAGTCATCAGTAGCCTGATGCACGAGAGGTAGCTGACAATGAGCTTCAAGTCTTCAGCAGGTGTCTCAGGATGGGATTTGCCCCACCTAAAGATTGGAGCTACGGTTTCCAGGATTATCCAAGATGGCCACTCTCGCTTCCAAATGTGTTGGCAAATGGGGAGCTACAGCTCAGGGTGTGGACGTGGTCAGCTGGAAGTCCTGGAGGCAGGGTACAGTTGATCAAGCAGGGGTCCTGGACATGGGGTGTGTTTGGTGTGGTTGTGGGATCCTGGAGGCCAGGTACAATCAGTTGGTATGGGGTCCTGGTGATAGGGCAAAGTCAGTTGGACTGGGGGTCCTGGAGGCAGGGAGCAGTCATTGTGAGGGCCCTGGAGGCAGGGAGTGATCAGTTGGGCTGAGGGATCCTGGAGATGGGGCTCAGTCGGATCAGCCAGGGGTCCTACAGGGCCTGGCTGTTGTCTCAAAATGGTGGCAGTCACATGTAATCAAACCTGCAGGTACTCTCACAGTGAACTTCCAGGCAAGAGCAGGCAGCTGGCACTACACTGGTGGTCGGTGATCAGTTTGATGACTGTTGTCGAACAAACAGTAGGTGAACCTTGGGTGGTGGATGATGGATAGGTGTCAGGCAGGCGATGGACAGGCAAGAGGCAGGCAAAGGGTGGATGATAGGCACCCTACATTGAGAAATCTGCACTCAAAAAAGGTGTCGATATGCTGGCAGATTGGAGTTGATCACAGTAGACAAATGGGTTAAACAGTAGGGGATCAATAAGTAGCAAAAACTGCCTCACCAAGAAACAGATATCCTCTGCTTGAATCCAGAGTTACTGAGTGACAAGGAATGCATCCTTCCTGTAGTCTGCCATCTTGGATCTCCCTCAATCTTTTCTTTATAACATAAACTTAAATTGTTTCTTCTAGCTATTTGAAATGCACATTGTTGTCTATAGTTACCTGTTGTGCAGTAGCACACCAGAATTTTTGCTAGGTAACTCGGGGGTACTTAACCACTGAGCTACATCCCCAGCCCTTTTAATTTTTATCCTGAGACAGGGCCTCACTATGTTTCTAACTTTGAATCCTTGATCCTCCTGCCTCAACCTCCCAAGCCGCTGGGATTACAGGCATGCATTACCACACCCCACACATGAGAACTTCTTACTCCTTTCTATTGTAACTCAGTCCACATTGATGAAACTCTCTCATCCCTACCATACTACTCTCCCCAGTCCCTAGTAGCCACCATTCTACTCTCAACTGCTATGAAATCAGTGTTTTTGGATCCCACAAGGGAGAAATCAGGTGGTACTTGTCTTTCTGCACCTGGTTTATTTCAGTTCATGTAATTATCTCCAGTGCCATTGATACTGTCACAATTGCAGGATTTGTATTGATGATTGGATAGTATTCCATTCAGGATTTGTACCAAATTTTCTTTATCCATTCATCATTTAATGGACATTTAGTTTGTTTCCATTTCTTGGCTATTGAGAAAAGTGCCACAATGAAAGTGGGATTAGGTGTCTCTTGGACAGATTTCATTTCCTTTGAAGATACAATTATTCAGTAGTGAGATTGCTGTATCACATGGTAGGTCTATTTTTAGATTTTTGAAGAATCTCTATGCTGGTTTTCACACTGGCCAAACTAGTTTAAATTTCCACCAACAGTGTGCAAGCATTCCCTTTTCCCCACACTCTCATCAGCACTTATTATCTTTAACAGTTTTGATAATAGATAATATTGGGATGAGATAATACCTCTTGATGGCTTTGATTTACATTCCCCAATGATTAGTGATGATGAGCATTTTTTAGGTACTATATGGCCATTTATATGTCTTTTGAAAATTGTTTGGGTCTATTGACTAGTTTCTAATAAGGTTGTTAGGTTTTTGTTTTGTTTTGTTTGCTTGTTTGTTTTGCAGAGGGGTTATTTTGCTTTTGTTTTTCTTTTTTTTTCCTCATGTGACTAATGTTTGGAGTTCCTTATATACTCTGGGTATCAACCCCTTGCCAGATATTATGGTTTGACTATAAAGTGCCCCACCCCCCAAAAAAATCTCATATGTTGGAAACATGTGATATCCAATGTAGTAAACCAAACTTGAGTGTGTCCCACCAGTGCACAGGTCTCCATCTGATGTCAGGTCCTTTCTAGAGGCTCCATCTTGCCTGCTTAGAGGGCCTTCAGTTTCTACCAGGTATTGAGGTTCACCTCAGGCTGGGTCTGAGCTCTATGACAAAGCCCTGTGAAAGCTTTTTGCCTTACTCCCTAGCAGGTGGAGTCTTTCTTCCTGCCCTTGTTAAGCTAATTTGTTTGAGTAATTGATCAAATTGGTGTTTATGAGGAAACAATGGATAAATCTACTTGGCTGCCATCTTGCCTGAATCATGAATCCATTTCTATTGATTTGATTATGTAATTTTTACTAACTATCCTAAATTTGTCCCTTTAGCTCTAGAACAACTGGTAGTTCCATTGTCAGTCACTACTTTAAACTCCTAGAGTTTATGTAAAATCATTTATGCAGCATGCCAATTTATCAGGCACTCAGTAAATGTTGACTCTATTGAGACACAAATATGCATGCATTTGAAACATTTGTTTTCCTTTAAAAAGGATGACAGGGGTATTTGTTGGCTTTTTAATAAGCTCTCCATCCCTAAGACAAAATACCTGAGGTAATCAGTTTATAAAGAGAAACTGGGTATTTGGCAAAGCCTTACATCTTGTCAGTGAGTGTTCACTGGAGCAAGTTGCTCACTTCATGGTATCTGGGAAGCAAAGAAAGAGACAGGAAAGGACTGGAGTTCCAAAATCCCTCTCAAAATCATGCTCCCAAAGACCTAACTTCTTCCAAAAGGTCCCAACTCCTAAAAGTTTTACAGTCTCCCAAAAGTGCCACAGGCTAGTGGCCAAGTCTTTAATATATAGGTCTTTGGGTAACATTTAAGATTTAAACTATAGCAGTTTTATTTAGTTCTAAACCTCTGGTTCTCAATTATTCAGGAAACAATAAGCAATTGTGCTATTGTGAAAATCAATATAAATGAGTAAAAATAAAATACTATTATCACCATCTCACTTCTTCCTGTTTAATTCTTCTAATAACAGTATCTTACATTAATAGAAGATGTTATTTTATAAAATATATTCAAGTTTGTTATATTATTTGATCACAAAATGATAGAGAAATAATCATATCTTATTAATTGGGTTTAAAGAAGTTCAAGAATTAAAGTTTCATCACTAGTGGCTAGAATATGAATCCCTCTTTTAAGAGTCTATATCCAGCACATTTTCTGCTAAACATGAATGTTTATGCCATCTTGAGGGCTACAAATCAATAAGAGATAAAGCCTGAACAATTTCCTCTGCATTTGGTGCCTTTTTCTTAATTTTTATTTAACTTTGTATCTTCTAAAACCTACAATGTAATCTGTATTTTATCAATATCTCCTTGAAATTATTTTTTATCTGAAAATAGCATAAAAGATAAGACTCTTTTCTCTAACTTAAATGACTCTCCAAGTTTTATAAAATAAGATTCTCCAATGATATTTGATCATAATGAATCCAGGCACTGCAGGAACCTCATAAGAACAGTAGTTCCTACATAGTCAAAGACTTACACCACCACAAACACATGGTTTTCTGAACTGTTTTTTGGGGTTTTAAAATTCTTTTTTATTCTAATTAGTTATACATAATAGTAGAATGCATTTATGCATTTTTGATAAGTAATACATTAATTAAGTATAATTTCTCATTTCTCTGATTGTTCATGTTGTAGGATCACATCAGTTATGCAATCATATATGTATATGAGGTAGCATTCTACAGTGACATAGTCACATCAATGTTTACAGCATCTCAACACACAATACCTAAACTATGGAACCAACCTAAGTGTCCTTCAACAGATGAATGGATAAAGAAAATGTAACACACATACACACACACACACACACACACACACACACAATGGAATATTACTCAGCTTTAAAGAATGAAATTATGGCATTTGCCTGTAAATGGATGGAGTTGGAGAATATCATGCTAAGCATAATAAGCCAATTCCAAAAAAACAAAGGCTGAGTGTTTTCTCTGACATGCGGATGCTAATTCACAATAAGGTGGGGGGCTCTAGGGAAGAATAGTCATGCACTGTTTTTAACAATCTCCTTTAACCTATTTCCATGTTTAGTCACTTATCCAGTAGAAAACTCATCCTCACATCTAGAAAAATTTTCTTCTGAGTACTTGTTAAGCTTATGTTATCATGTTTCAATCCTTTGTGGACATGAGGAACATCTGATTCTCATAACATGAAGAAATATATGGTTGTCTTCTCACACCTACCCTCACCCATTTTTGCAAGTAAACCTGAAGAGATCTAAGTATCTATGCTGTTAAAATTAGAGAACTCGGAAAAGTTAACTTTTCTTGCTTTTGAGATAATTTATGTTTTTATTTAGAATGAAATTTCCTAGATATAACTTAACAGATATATATGATCATTTATTAAACCCTTATTCTACTAGGTGCTTTGAAACAAAGAGAATACCAGACACCATTCCTACTTCAAAGTAGTTGATGCTGTAATTCTTCAGGCTGTAAAATAAATGTGGGACACTAAGAGCATTATTTCAAGATAACATATATTTGTTGAGAGCATGGCAGGCCCTGGACTATTTCATTTATCTATTTAACAATTAGAGTGAAATATCCCAAAATCCTAAAAGAATAGTCATTACCCAGGGAACACAGCATGGAGAAGGCCAACCTAGCGAGGGATTCTAAAGTAGGCATATAACTTGGGTAGAGGGGAGCGTCTGTGAACATAAGAAAGCATCACCAAAAGCCAAAAGTTGGGAATTATCAGGCTGTGCTCAGACTATGAGGGAGAAGCCCATAGCAGGTGGAACAAAGTTCCAGTTTGGGAACAAGATAAGATCAGGTAGATTGAAGAATTGAAGAATAACTTTAGATGGATTTGCCTGGGTACTTCTGTACTACAGGATGCACACTCACTGCAACATCTAAATACTATACTTGTCATTCACTTTTGTGAGGCCTTGTTTATCGGGTGTTTACTGATAACATTTCTGAATTAGACCATCACTCTTGCCTTGTCAGTGTTTGCTTGTCTTATACATACACACACACACACCCACACACACACACACACACACACACACACTAAATAAATAAATAATAAATAAATAATAAATAAATAAATAAAACAAAACTACTTCTTTCTCTTTGGAAAAACCACCACCTCTTTTATACCTTAAGGTAACTCCACAGATAATTTATTCATCCAAGATACCAATGTTAGCTGAGTGTTTAACATGAACCAAGCTCTAATTCTAGATGTTGGTGATGATGTATTCAATATGAGAGCCCCTGTTCTCAGGTAAGTTACATTCTAAGGGCTTAGATTAGATTAGAGTGAACTACATTCTTCCCTGCAATATTTTGGTTCCAAAGACTACTTGCTATATCACATAATGAAGAGGAGTAAAACTGGTCAAATAAGAAATTAACATGTTTTGAGGGTCTATATGCAGGGAATACAGAAGGTAATAAAATATGGTCTCTAGTCAAGGAAAAGATAAATGTTCCAGGAAAATGGACCACAATAAGATTACTTAGAAATCAAGTGAGACTTATAAGTATATCTAGTGGAAGGAGAGCACCACTGATGGTAGGAATGGACTAAGAAGTTACTGGGAAGCAGAGACCTAGCTTTGGTAACACTTGGGTGGTCATCAGTATAGAGAAAATAAAGATGGAGTACCCAGGCAAAGTGGTAGCAATGGCCTTGTTTACCTTCATATTTTTCATGCAGCTAATAAAATTGACTTTCACTCACTGTTGGCTGGGAAAAGTATCAAAGTTTTGGTGGTCACAGAGAACATCTTTCTTCTTATTTCTAGTTTGCTCTTTCACTTTGGGGCATAGTTGAGTGGTACAGACAACTATCTACACTTGTGAATGTGTGTCATCAATGAACTTAGCAGCAAGCAGAAGTTAGGAAAATTATCCAAGTACCATCCCAGTGCCACCACCATTCACTTAATACGGTGTTCCACTCAAATTGGGGACCAGAAGTGGGCAAAAGTGAAAAAAATAAGGATAGGCATCACCTGATCTCTGCAATCTGTTGCAGGGACTTCTTGCTTTCCTCACCCATAGCCACATCTGAGAGGAATGGAGGGATTGATTTATAGTGTACCCTACTTCATTTCAACCTGTGATCCCATAGCCAGCCCCCTCCATCCCTACCCTCCTTACTAGCTCTTTTCTTGACTGACTTATCCTGGCTTAAATTCAACAGGCAACTCTTTCTCCATCAATTAGCATCTGTTGAGAACAGAATAGCCCACCATTGACCTCCAAGGGCCAAGAAGGCATCCAAAGGAAGCAAACCTGTAAGTGGTTTCCATGGAGCTTCTCAGCCCAGAGGTAGAGGGGATAACTTTATTTCTGAATTGCTTTAATTAGCATAAGAGCTCATTAGCACACTACTCATGGTAATTAACACAATTGTTTCTAGTTTTATATGAGAACAATAGATTAATTTCACTGAGCTGAAAGTGAAATGATGTTACTTTGGAGTGGGAAAAGTCCTCATCCCCCGCCACCCTTCCATAGAAGGAATATATGTTGAGAGGCCACTACAGTGCCACATCAAGTAGGTGGAATAATTTTGTTTTGAGATTATACTGCCAATAGATATTATTCTTAAGTATTTCACCTTTTTTATAAAATAAAGCACAAGCATATTTTAGAGTATTTTGATATTTTTGTACCTTCACATTTTTGAGATTGTATTATCTTTATTGTAAAATACAGCACAGAACACAGATCCATATAAAAGAAAAGAATCACCAAAGTTGAACAAAGGGAACTTTGTCAGCCACCCCAGAAATTCTTCCACATGCCTCATCCCAGCCACATCTTCCACCTGCCTTCCAAAGGTTTCCCCTATTCTGACTTTTATGGTCATCTTTCTTGCATTTCTTCGTAGTTTAATAGCCAGGAGTGGATCCTTAGACACTGTAGTTTCTTCTTGCTCACTTTTTAACTTGGTGTCTACATCCTTTCAACATACAAGTTTCTTACCCCTCATTTTTCTCTTTAAAACCTACCTTTTCAAGAACATGGCTTGCTGAATCATAGTCTCCAGTATCCAGGATTTTTGTGACTGAGCATGGCTCTTCTCTACATAACATTTTAAATGTAGAAAGTATGTGATTCAACATATCTTTCTTTGTTCCTGAAAAATGGCTGCTTGGTCCAGAGACTTGACTTAAAGTTTTATCCCTTAGGTGAGAAAATGGGAGTAATCAGCATGGAGATTTCATACAGACCAGTATGTCCTTTCTCTGCCCCACTTGCTTCTCTGCCACATGGACACCAGTTACACAGACTTCAGGGCTGCTTGTGGTGTCTTCTGCATTAAAGAATGTAATCAGCTACCTTCCCATCTATTTAATGGCAAATGTTTTCCTCATGCTTTAGTTTTACTGAGCAGTTATGTCTTTATATGGATTTGGGAAGATACAAAAATTAGGCTCTCACTTCTGGGCCATGTTCCCAGAATTCTACTAAATGTGGCTCTCCTCTACCATATTGTATGCATTTTAAAGGAGTATATTCTTAACTTTTCTTTTTTTAAGATTATTATTTTTTAGGTGGTGCTGAGGATTACATGCAGTGCCTCACTCATGCTAGGCAAGCGTTTTACCACTGAGCAACAACCCTAGTCCAGATTCTTAAATTTTCAATGAGAAAAATATTTTATACTCAGAAAATCATTTTACTGGTGACTTTTAGAAAGCATGTTTTTTCTGTATGGTGAGAGTTGCTTAAACCTGTTGTTTATCATTTAAGAGTGAAATTGCTGCAAGGAACATGTTGTAGACTTACATTGATTCTTAGAAACAGGATTTTCTGTATATGGCTAATATTTCCAGTACATATCTATGACCACCACCACCCTAAGACACTTCACAGGATAATGAACTTCTATCTAGGCAGACATTGTCAAAGTTCACTCTTGATCTTAGCTCTTTTCTCACTTTTTTATTATGATTTTTTGTTATTGATTTTTCTTTTGAAGTTTTTAATTTAATATGTTCTAATTATACACAACAGAATGCATTTTAACATGTACATAAATGGGATATAACTTCCTATTCTTCTGATTCTAGATGATGTAGAGTTACGCAGATCATGTAATCATATATGCACAGAGGGTAATGGTGTCTGATTCATTCTATCATCCCTACCCCCATACAACTTCCCCTCCCTTCACTCCCCTCTGTCTAATCCAAAGTATCTCTCTTCTCCCCCCCACTTGTTGTGAATCAGTATCTGCATATCAGAGAAAATACTGAGCATTTGATTCTTTGGGATTATTGACTTATTTCACTTAGCATAATATTCTTCAGCCCCATCTACTTACCAGTAAATGTCATAAGTTCATTCTTCTCTAAGGCTGAGTAATATTCTACTGTGTATATATGCCAAAATTTCTTTATTCATTCATCTGTTGAAGGGCACCTATATTAGTTCCACAGTTTAGCTATTGTGGATTGAGGTGCTTGTAAACATTGATGTGGCCGTGTCACATCAATGCTGATTTTAAGTCCTTTGGGTATAAACCTAGGGATGGGATAACTGGGTCAAATGGTGGTTCCTTTCCAAGTTTCCTGAGGAATCTCCATACTGCTTTCTACAGTGATTGTGCCAATTTGTAGTCCCACCAGCAATGTACAAGTGACCATTTTCACCCACATCCTCACCAACATGTTTTGTTGCTTGTATTCTTGATAATTACCATTCTGACTAGAGTGAGATGGAATCTCAGTGTGGTTTTGTGCTATCAACTTTCTTATTGGTTCTTTTTAGTTATACCCGACAGTAGAATCCATTATAATTATACAAGCATGAAATATCTTATTCTGATTAGATCTATCTGACTTTCTAAATATAACCTTTCCAGTGTCTTCACTACCAAAATCTAGTTTTCTACCCCAGCACTTTGACCACCCCCATCCCATGCACATACATAGTCTAAGCTAAGTGCTTCTCCTTTGAAGTCCCCATGTTTTCCATCATAGCACTTATCCTACTGAATCTAATTGCAGGTCTATAGCTCTGCCCCTTCATGGGCACACAGGTTCTTATGAAAAGATTTATTTGTATTGCTTTGGGGCCCTTAACCCAAGAAGCTATCACTAGAGATTTTAACCTTGGCTGCATATTTATATCACTTGCAAAACTTTAAAAAATGCAGATGCTTGAGCTCCACCCCAGATATTTTAATATAATTGATTGAGATGGGATCCACACATGTTGTAGAGTTCTTTGGGTGTTTCTAATATACAGCAAGGGCCATAAATCACCAACCACTATGAATTTTAGTGCTAGATATTTAGGAGCCTAGTGTTTTATGTATGCCTAATGAATAAATGAACAAATGAGTCCTGGATTCCATCAACTAGAATGTTGCTATGGCAGAGCAGGGACTAGTCAAACCCACATTACTCCATGGCTTAAGTGCCTTGGAAGCAATGTGCTCCTTTTCTCTCTTAACAGGCAAAATTTATACGTATTGCCTCTAAGCAGAAGCATTATTCATGGACACTGGGTCAGTACTGCCTGCAAGAATTGATAACAGGTCTTTGCAGACAGGGAGAATAAATGAGAACTGGCTGTCATACCCTGGGCAGAGCACTCTGTCTCCACTTTCTTTGGAAAGCAAAAATTGAGTATGTGAAAGAAAACACTGCACGGCATTGCTAGACCCCTGTTTCACTATCCTTGTGAGAAGGATGCTGGTTAATAAATAAAATATGCCTTTGGCTAATGATTTGATAATTTGTTAAATTATAAAAAGAAGCAGGTTTATTTTTTAAAAAAATATTTTTCATTGTAGTTGGACACAATACCTTTATTTTTATTTTTATGTGATGCTAGGATTGAACCCAGTGCCTCACATGTGCAAGATAAGCACTCTACCCCTGAGCTACAGCCCCAGCCTGAGAAACTGGATTATTAAGCAAACATTCTATTGTTCCTGGCAGCATAATAGAAGTCATTGAAGCCTTTCTAAACTCTAGATTACATTTCTCTGACAGAGTTGAATCACCTTCTTGTTTTATTTGTAGTTTTCAAACTCTGTAGACACATTTCCAATCTGAAGAAATGTGTTTAAAAAACAACCTGAAAATGCATGTGCTACATACTTTATCAGTAGATTTCTTCAAAGATTTTATCTCACTAAAAATCATTTGAACCCAGAAAGTCATTTGTGAGAACCTAGGCGATTAAAATTGTTAAGCTGTCCAGTTTAATTTTAAAAAGTAAATTTCAGCTATGCAAATGTCTTACCCAACCCCAGAATGCTGAATGTTTCTGGTTTTTGGTTGAGTGCACCTTAGAGACAAAATCAGTCATCACTATTTTAGTGCTTACTATGTGTCAGGCCCTATACTAAGTACTTTACGTTGTCCAATCCTTGCCATAATGAGGTAAATGCTGTTTTTATACCATTTCTCAAGTGAGAAAGTAAGAGTTAAAAAAATTCAGGAAAAGTCACATGCTGATATAGTAGCTCAACTTCCAACTTTGGGCATCTGACCTCAAAAACTGTTCTTAAGCAGTCTGCCATGTTCCATTATTGAGCTCACATTGAGTTCAAGATGCTGGGTTAGGCAAAGGGATTACACAGATGACTTTATCACAAATCCTGTTTTGGGGAACAATTTAACAATTTACTGAATCATAAAATTTTTTATATAGAAATAATTAAAATCAAAGTAGAAAATACATAGAACTTTAAGTGAATTCAAGATGAAGTTGTGTCAGAGATGTTTTGGTACGAAGGGATCAGAGAAGATGGCATTTGACCTCTACCTTAATTCTCAGGTTTATTTAAATTTTTAAAAACTATACATTAAGCTTCGCTAATTTTAAAGTGGAATAGTACCCCATTGGTGGCAAATCCTGGTAATAAATGGAATCACTGTTGGGCCATGACAGAGGTCTAATCCTTTACAGTTAAAACAAAGAGAAAAATGAACTGGAAGAATGCTGGCAAGTCTCAAGTTAGCACCTAGCTATAAGATACAGTGATGTACTGAGGCACAAAAACAACTAGAAGCCAGCATTTCCACTGATTCAGAACACTGGTTCTTATCTTTTCTCTGTCCATGTTTGCTCTATTCAGAGTTGAGGTCAACATTCTCTTTATAAAGAGAAAATATTTTTAATGCTATTCCCTACCTGGGCATCCCTCAGCACCATATGAACTTATGAAGTTGTTAGCAACAGTGGTTTTAAAGAATGGAGCTTTGGAAGTCATTTCTGAGTTTTATTTGTTTGTTTGTTTTCCCTAATGGCTTCAGATAGTTGTTTTTGTATTTGTGTGTTTACTTCAAAAACTTAAGGTCTCCAAAGTTATGCATTCTCCTTGCATTCTTTAAAATATTGCCAATTTTTCTCCACATATCAGATGAAGTTCAAGATTTGAGGGAGAAAATAAGCTTTACCATATGAGTAGATAATTAAATTTTTCTTTTTAATCAAATCCAACACTTGGCTTAAGTCAAGAAATGAATGTATTCTAGGTACTTTCCCTTTAAACAACATATACAGGTATTTAAGTTTCCTGTAAATATAAAACAGGTTTTAAAAACCAAAGAATAGATAATTCTATCCAAATCAAAACAAAAGACATAAAAAGAATTAATATTTATGACCACCTAAAGGTTTACAATGGTAGCCAGGGTTACTTCACTTTGTCCTCATAATCTCATGAAGGTAATGTAATCGTCTCAGTCCCACAGAGAAAGAAACTGAGTCTTAAATACTAAAATGATTGCCCAAGGCAATATCTAGTAAATGGTGAAGCCAGGATTCAAACCTAAGTCTTGCAGATTACAAAGCATATTTTCTAATATAGTTACTTGTGTATATATTTCTCTGGATAAATGAAATGAAATGTATTCAGTTAGGATGTTTTTATTTCCCACAATATCTACTTATATGGTAGGCTTAACATAACAATAAAGAGGAAGAAATCATGTTTCTTACATTTACTTTTAGTCTATATTTTTATATTCCAGATTCCAAAGTATTCTTAGTACTGTGTAATAATCAATAAACAAAACAAACTAATAAAGGAAAAAATAAAAGGAAACAGAAGGTTCTTATGATATGTTCTTTATGTTCACTCTATCTACAGGAAGGAAAGCCATATCTGTTCACCATTTCTCTTGTGAAAACTATTCTTCTGTTCATTACAATTCTTTTTTTTGTTTTGCTGTCCTTGCTGAATTATGCTGGATTGGACCAGTGCCTGATAAAAAGTCAGAGCACTTTATTACCAAGCCCTATTGCCTTGTCTATAGAGGAATGAATTTGTGGATGCCCACTTCCTGCAGAGCAGCATCTTCAAAGTGCTGATGAGAGTTACATTTTACTCTTTTAACATAAACAACTAATTTTGGGGGGATTTTTTTCTTAATAAAATCTTTGTATTAAATAAAATCTCAGCAGTATGCTCTGAACAAGAGACCTGCTGCTAGTAAGGTGGTCGGTCATCTTTTGGATCCACTTAAATGGTTGCTCACAAAAAGCTGACTTCTTTATTTTCTTTCTTCCCTGCTGCTGCTGCTTGGGCATTCTGCTGGGTGACCACTTTTGATTGCTTACTGGAGGGAAGTCAACTCTGGCTTCTGCTGTCACCTATGTACCTATTATCAGATCACTCTGGACAACTGCTCAATCAACCCATTAAAGCACATTACCAGTTTTCCTCACAACACTGTTCAATTACTTTCTCACGTGCTAAATTCAGCAATTAGAACATAATATCTGCTTGGCAGGGTGGATAACATCCTGGTCAGAGGGAGTGAGTCTCAGAGGGAACTGTGTACCCTTCTAGATAGAAAAGGCACAGGGTTTGATATCAGTAGTCTGAACTTGTCATCTCCATTTCCTTGCTCTGATTATCAGGTTCTTTCTTGGTATATTCAAGAATTTATTTAACAAATGGCTGCCAGTGAAACAATTCAGCCAATATTAAAGTGTGAGAGGCAAAAGCTGATCCATTGTCAACTCTGCACATATTTATTTATTCTCCAAGAATAAATACATCTATAAAACTTACACAGTGTTCTTTCTTCCCAAATTGTTAATGTACATACTATTTGTTATTTTTAATACATTGCTTTATAGCTTAGATTTCTCACTAAGAAAAAGGGATGCTTAACCTACATCTTTGGAAAATAAAAATAATATTCACACTGTCATTTCTTATTGTCATTATATGTAGTAAACAATTTCTTTTATTTCAGGTTGCACAGAAATGGTACCTGAATAATCATGTTGCCCATGGTATCATGTTAATGGGGAGAATAGTTTGAGAGCTTGAGCACCAGCTTATGATTTGGGAGAACAGCTTGTAATTGCAGCTCTACTGACAAATCTGCTGTCAGGTAAATCAATTTTGGTACCGAGAACCACATTCTCTTTATCCATTTCAGCTCATAGATTCTTAGGTTGTTTCCATTTCTTGACTATCATAAATAGTGCTGCAATGAACATGGGAGTATAAATGTCTCTTCTACATACTATACTGTACTTTTTACTTAGATGGTCTTTATTATGTTTTTAGTCATGCATTGTGTGGTAGTGGTGGTTTTATTACAATGGCATATTTTTTATAAGTAATTCATAAAATTTTGAATACATATCTCTGGCCCTACACAGGATCACAAAATTATAATATTCAGTGATTTGATAATTTAAAAATACCACCACAGGAACAACTACCATAAAATCTCCCCAGATGATTATAACAACCAGTCAGACTAACATCCACTGGTTTCAGCATAATAGTCAACCTTGGGAAACTGTTCTACATTCAATGTTATATTCTTATGTGGGAACCAGAATATTCTCACAAAATCCTATAGGCACTTAGAAAACAAAATACACACTATGAAAAAAATTAGTAATCACAATAATTATAATGTCAGTCTCTTAGGAATAATATTTTTGATTTTCTGCTAGGAAAATTACTTTTAACTGGCTTTAGGCTTCAAATCCAGGTAAAGCATACTCACATTTGAACTATATCATCCTTGAAGAAGTACATTCTAGAATATTGAGTACTTCAAACTTTCATTTATAAAGTAGACCAAATATTTGAAGTAGAAAAACAGAATGAGGTATTTCATATCAAAATCTCAGTGTGCCAGAGAATTTAGTGAATTTTCATATTAGTACTGGCTTTTCATGAAAATCCTAAATTGAAATAAATGCCATGGTTGACACTTTTCTCCATCTTTTATTATGCTTTTCCAACTAAAAACATGAGTAAAATGCAACCTTGGAAGTGAGGAAGCATATAGCTGCTCTAAATAACCAAAACACCATCCATTTGATTCTAGATGCATCACCTATTAGTTGTATGATGCTGAGTAAGTTATGCAAGTTTTCAGCATCTCAGCTTCCTTATCTGTAAAGTGTAGTAATAACAGAATCAAATTCACAGTGGGTAGAAGAAGTAAAAGTAAAAGAGGTAAACTGCCTGAAGTGTGCTAGAACATCATAATGCTGATTAAGTTTTTATCTCTAGCATTCTTCTGACTCTCAGAATACAGTCATAGCCTCAGCCATGAAAGGCCACATTTGGATTTGACTTTGAAATTTGTACTTTTTATTTAGTATCCTTCCAACCTTCATTCATATATTTATCCACACCTATTAACTCACTGTAATCTCTGCATAAACTGCTGGTCTAAGCACAGTGCAAATATAAAGGAGAATAAGACAAACCCCACCCCCTGCTGACTCTAGTTAAAAGTTTAGAAGATAAAATAAGAAATGTACATAAGTATAAGGTGGAATCTTGGGTATAAGAGGCAGGGACATAGGAATTTTGAGACAAGAGTAAATTCTACATGTGGGTGGTATCCAGGTGGAAGTAAGGATAAGAAAGTTCCTATTGTGCTATTCAGTTTAGGCCAGCTATAAGAAAGTGGTTCCATTCAACAAGGCCCAACAACAAGGCAAGAATTTTACTTCATAGATAAGTTTGTGACCATACACACTCTAATATCTCTTACCCTACTGTAATGATGCTCAAAGTGAAAGTCCTCAAAAATACTAACTACCCACATCTACAAAAAATTAGAGTTTCTTGTCTTCTAGACCTAAGACAACAGTTGAAATAAATAATCAAAATAGCTGAAATAATTTCATAAAGCTATGTCAAGAGCAAAGAATCTCACAGAGAATTTTAGAACAAGAACTTTATGGACCAATCTGGCCAGGTTATAATGAAGAAAAGATAGCACTGCTACCTAATGACAACTGGGTAGCCATGGAGAGAAAAATCTATTGGCACCTGCCCAACACTCAACAAGCAGATGGCCATGGGCACAAAGAACACCATGACAAATGGCATATCATTGGAATGCTCCGAGCAGAGAAAGGGCCTGGAAAATATCCTTGTTTGGTCACCCTTCCTTCTGAAGCATATTGGTAGCGTAGGGTGGGAAAACTGCCTGACAGCTGCCAAAGGGAGCAGAGATGTCCTTTAAAATCTAGGCTACTGCATCCTCCTGGGTAGTCAATCTGGTGCTTTACAGTAACCAGAGAGCATCTTAAAGATGTGTGTGCTGATTTCCTCTAGACAGATGATATCCAACATTCCATTCAAAGTTGGCACATAGGATGACAACAATCCAAGTTCCAACATGGTAGAGGGGTCTAAGTTCTCTCTTGCCAGGTCTACTGTGTCAGGTCCACAAATATCTTTTCTCTGTTTTATAATTCTTCCATTTTTAGTACATAGATAATCAAGTACATTTGTGTTTTCAAGAAGTGCCACTGCATGACTAGATTTTTTAGCTAGTTGAAGGTCAATACCAGTAATAATCTACTTTGTAGAGACTTGCTAATTTGGAATTTTTATTTCTTAATTTTTAATAAATTTTTTTGCCTATATTAAAACTTATAACATAATGAGAACCACATAGGTGGTAAAATGGTTATTATAATAAACAAATTAACATATTTACCATGTTACATCATTGATCTGTGTGTGTGTGTGTGTGTGTGTGTGTGTGTGTATAAGAAACAGCTACAGTTTACTCATATAACATTGGTATACTCACTATTATTAACTATAGTCCTCATGTTGTACATTATATTCCTCGACTTAGTTTATCCTACCTATCTGCTATTTAGAATTCTCTCACCTATCTTCCATTTCATCTCCCTCCATTCCACTCCTGATAACCTTTTTTATTCTCTACTTCTATAATTTAACCTTTTTAAAAATGATTCCCCATGTAGGTGAGATCATGCAATATTTATTTCTGTGTCTGGCATATTTTACTTAACATACTGTTCTCCAGTTTCACCCTTATTATAATAAATGGCAGTATCTTCTCCTTTTTAAAAGTTAAACAATGATCCATTGTTTTATATCAGCTTCTTTCTTAAATTTTGAAGATTTGTTTATTTATTTAAAATTTGTGGTCCAGTGTTATTTATGATATTGACTAATATACCAAAAAGATGCCTTAACCAGTTGACATTAAAACATGTATCTATTACATCATAACACACACACACACACACACACACACACACACAAACACACACACACGCACACACACACAGAGTTTAGACTTAATTTATCCTTGAGTAGACTCTTCTGAATCAATAGCAAATAAAAAAACAATGTCAAACTTCTGGCTTCTATCCCTAGAAATTATCAACTTAATTTCAGCAATAAGGACAGCTAACCACCAAAAATTACTCTGATATGAGATAGATATTCTTCTAATATAGTTCTATTTACATAAAAGTTAATTACTTTGCATTTAAAATCAAACTAAGTATAGTTAACTACCAACTACCCCCTCACTGAAAAGAAAAAAATTACAGTCATAGCCAATGTACCCAAGATCCCCTTGACTTAATATTTCTTTAAATTATATAAACTCTTTTGTGCTACACAGAGATTTTTAGAACAGAGAAGACTAATTGTAATTTCAATTTTCTTAGGGCTTGAAATATTTTAGCAATAAAGATATTTGAATATTAAATAATCTACCCATATTAACCAGAAAATAGCTAGTTTGGAGGCTATTGGTCAAGGCAAAGAAACTGCAAATTATGAAGTAAAATATTATGACATTATTGCCTAAAAGCAAGTAAACTTGATCACATAAATCCACACCTTCATAAAATAGTATGTTGAATAAATATTTGAGATTGAGTAATAAGCATGCAAACAAAGGTTGTGAATACTGATGAAGTTTGAGAAGTAAAAAAAAATCACTAAACTCATATATTTATATATAGCTACCACATATATTATTCAAAATTGTTCCCCCAGGAAATTAAGAAAAAGTTTTAGATAAGATGCTTTTCTCATCTCCATAATGGGGAAGAGACTTCTACTTCTCTCACAAAGAGGAAGCTTCACTGCTCTATTCCCTTATTAATTTGTCCTCAGAGAATGACTTGTGACCACTCAGGCACTGCCTGTGGCTTTGGCTTTATTGTTCTCCCTCAGCTGCATCAGCAGATGATAAGGAAGTTTCTGGTGGGACTGGCTAAGATTGGCTGTGGAAACCCAACTTTTCCTATCATCAGACTCCAAATGGTGAATTGGATGGGAGGAGTGGTTAAGTCAGAGAGTTCATCTTCTCAACTTTTTTAATATTAACTGTACCTTTCTCCCCATCCCTATAAACCTAATGGAACCAAGGAGTAGACATCCAGCTGTTGTCTTTAAGGGGCTGTCCTTTAATTTCACTCCTCATTTTCTTGACAACTGATGCCACACTTGGTTAATATGAATTGGGGTTTGTGTCACGCTGAAGAATCATACTCCAATGAGTAGGGTTAAATTTGGAGCCCTTTTAATATGATCTAATTGAAATATGTTTTTACTTTAGATTATCAAACCCAACTTGCTGGGAGAGATAGTTGCATGAAATCCAGTCCTTCTCAAAAAAGATATGCAAATTCATCACAAGTACACTCTTCATCCAGGTAAACAGAACACGCTCTAAGCAGCAACACTCAATGACAAAACACTATTAATTCATAACGTAGCATTTAAACATGAGTACCTCCAGCCAGGATATTCTCTTCCAACTCTGCCATTTGTTTCTTATAGGCCCTTAAAGCTGCCTCTTTGAAAGAAGGATGGATTCTTTTTGGTATTGTGATTTCCACCAGTTGCTCAGGGATGTTTTGGTTTTCATATTCCCTTATTTCCATTTCAGATGCTGGGTCATGTAAGGGTTCCAGTTCTCCTTCACTAACCTCATCATTATAACCCTCGTCTTGTGGGGTTTCATAGGGTGTTTCATATGAAGGGTGATCATATTCCTCCATTTGTTCATCTGTTTCAGTAACACTAGTCCTGTTTTCTAGCTTAGCAAGGACTTGTTCCCTGACTTTGACACAATCTGTTTCATTAACAGCCACTGCTTCATTGTAGTACTCCTCATCCTCTGCTTTGTAGTAATAGGACTCAGAGTCAAGGGTGGTACTAGGTTAATTGGCAGTTGATTGAGATAATGTATGAAATCCTCCCATTAAAGAAGAGTCACTGTCCTCATACCCACTAAGACTCTGTGTGCTTTTGTTCCATACTACTTCCAAGGCTGATTTAGCTCTCTGGAGTGTAGATACAAATTTTGGGAAACTGAAAGTCTTATAATAAAGGTCAATGCTTAATTGACTATGCCAAGATTTGGGGGGGGGGCATCCTCTGAATCCTCACTTCGTAGTTCACTTTGATACATCATGGGCAACTGGCTTTGGTTTTGGTACAACTCATTAGAAGTAGTTTCCTGATACAAATCATATTGGTCAACCCACTGGCCTTGTGGTTTATTATCTAGGCCAGCTCATGGAGAAGAGTTGCCATCCTGGGTTAAATCAGAGCTTTCAGAGTCATCTTGAAGGTCACTGTGGCATTTTCCCAAGTCTTCTAGGTCTTTATTGAAGACATCCAGCTGTTGGTCAAATAAACTGTTTGTGTCATATCAAAAGCTTCCTGGGTGGATGAGTCTAAACCTAAATCAGCTCCTTGCTCTACTTGATTCCATTCCTTCCATGGGGAAAGATCCTCAGGGGAAGAGAACTGAGAATAACTGTAAAGACATTGGTCTCCAGATGGACACACCATGCTATTACAAATTCCACTATCCACAGTTTCTGTGTTCTCAATTTCACTCTGTACTTGGACACCTTGAGCACTCTCATTCAAATGCTGGTCCTGAGGACTGTCATACAAGGTAGGTACACCCTCCTGTTTTCTCTGCCAAAGCTCCTGGTCTGAAGATGATAAAAGGGAGCTCCCATTAGTTCTAATAAAATGCTGATTTTCTGAAAAATCTTCCAAGTAAGACTGACACAATTTGGAAAAATCTGACTGAGAATGACTAAGTTTAGCAGTAAAAAATCACTCTGTGAATGCCAGAGAGGCATTGCATCTGCATATTGGGTTATGGTTTGCTTTTCCAAGTTATTTGATTCTGGCAATTGTGAGGGAATTTTATCATAATCTGATTTATTTGGACTATGCTATTAGCAGTTTTATTCTTAGATCTGGCACTGTGTGATTTTGAGCTTGACATGGAAGTACATCCTTTTGTTGAAAATTCTGGTTTAGAAAGCACAGCATAAATGTTTCTATTGAGGTCAGATTCTAGCTCTCCATCACTGTCTTCAGGTGACTGCCAATTGTTCTTTTCGGTTTTGGGCTCTGGAGTAGATAACTTCATATCCATGCTCTCATATGTCTGGTAAGATGGAATTCCTTTCTCTTTTCTTTCTCTGATATCATAAGTCAGAATATCTGTTGAGATTCCAATACCTGTTCCCTTGAGTTTATATGATTTTTTAAAGACAGAATCCTTTGCTGAGGGGTTTCAAAGTATACAAGTATGGGTCAAGGTTTTGCATTTGGGCAGTCCCTTTGGTGTTCTATCCTTTGAGCAAATTCAATTTTAACAGCATTTGGTGCATCTGAGTAACCCATTTTATCTATTATAATTTGTTATACCACACTTTCAATATATTCAAATCTTTCTTCAGGCACATTTAAAAATCTCGGGCTTGCTTTGCTACCCATATGACCTGTTTAACATAATCATGGATGTCTCTGGTTTCCCTCCAAGACTGGACAAACCCTCAATGGAGCTGTTGGATTTCACTTTGCACTACCTCCACACTGCTAGAGATCTCATCGATGGAATGCTTGAGAGCACTGACATACCCTCATAGTTCAGAAAGTTCTGTTTCAATCTGACTTATTCCCTTAAGTTCCTTAAAGATCATTTCCATGACATCATGTGTTTGGCTAATGCAGCCAGAGGAACTGAACCCTGGCTCTAGAGCATTTGTCTTTGGTTTTCAGGCCGTTCTGTCTAAAGATTTGCTTCTTATTCCCCCAGACTTCTTCATGGTGCTCAACTCCGAATCTGAGACATTCTTGACTCTTTTTCCATTTCCTTAGCTTTCATAAAGCCCCAAGTTTTAAGCTAAGCAGAGTGCACTCCCCATCAGAACTGCCCTCAGAGGGTGTAAAACTGCCCGAGCTCTTCCTATTGTGTCTAACTGGCGTGGTGTGTGCTGTCTGTAACTGGTTTTCTGTACTACTTCTTAGTTCATTTAATGATTCTGAGTAAGAACTCTCAACTGAAGATAGCTCTTGAAACAGATCCTCATTATCACTGTTAGTTACATTGATTTTCTTTTGCAGACCATTGGCAATAACCACTCAGTAACTGAATGTTGGTTAGAAGGAAAAGTCTTTATTTGCATCGTCTTCTTCAGTAGATAAGTTGTGAGTGGATGAACACTTTGCAATCTTCTTTACAGTGCTTTTCAAAGTATTAGAAATTTTGGGGGATTTGGTGTGGCCAGCAGTAAGAAAATCTTGATCCTTTTTTTGCTGATGATTCCCTTTTTTTTTTTTTTTGGTTGTATTTCCAAGTTTCTTTGTAAACATTCCTTTGCAAAGATTATGTATGCAAGATAAAATCAAGCTCTTGATAAGATCAGACACCACAGAGAGAAATTAGTGCAAGCTTTCTGCCCCAACAAAGTAAACAAGGTATCAGAATAAAAATCAGTAAAACCAAGGCAAGCATCACTATTCAAATGTTCTGTGAATCACTGGAAATAGCAGGAAAGGCAACTGTGGCTCTGCCACAAATTCAGGATCCAGTGAAAACCAGAAGCGAAGCTCCATTTGTGAAAGACATTCCTGGAGGAAGGGATTCCCAAATCTTTCTCAATTCCACGTGTCTTCCTGTACTGTTTGAAAAGAAAGGAATGTTAAAATGAATATATAAATTCCATCCTCAATTCATCCCACTTTCAAAAATTTTCAAAAGTCTTTATAACACATAATGCATGAAAAATTGCAGAGGGGTTAAGGGAATAATCTGAATTTAAATACAAATTTATTTAGAGATTTTAATTTCTTTTCCTAAATTGCTTATGGGTAGACATAATTGAAGGAGTAATAAAAGGCAATAAAGACTATTCTTAAAAATATGCTAATAGAATGACAATTCATAGCTAAAAAGAATAAAAAAATTCAAATGACAATTCAGATAGTCATATTAACTTTGTAATGCAAGTTCTACTTTATTTTCGTTCCTAAAATTGTTTTTGCTCACAGAAACAGAGACTTAAATTTAAATATATTCTCCCTACTCCAGAGTTTTAATTAACAAATTTATATTATTCATGTATGAAATATTTTTTCTTATACAAATAATCTCTTCTAGTTATTTAATGGTTGGCAATCTCTTAAATAATGACTAAAGTAATCCAAATAAACATATTTCATATGATGAATAAATACCAAGAGAAAATAGATCTTATATAGCTACCAAAATCTTTAATGGAGTACCATGACTTGGAAAATAACTCAGGGTTACATCAGATTAGGCATTGTAAAACTGGTAAAAATACATTAGCAAAATATACTTGAAACTACAGCTGATACATGCAAATTTTAAAAATACATGACTTGATGCAGCAGAAACCAGCTAATCAACCAGTTCAAACTTGTCAGGATGGCTGAAAACCCATGCTGGGGGTTAGAGTCATGACAGGAGATGGAATACCAAATCACACATATAAAATAATTGTGCTATGGATAAAATAAGCATACAGGTAATCAAGAACTTGTCAACTAGAGTTAACTCTATAATTTGTTGTATTGAAATGCAAGTAACTGCACAAATACATAATCATTATAATGGCGACTTTCTTGAAGAAAATAAATTCATATTTTTTTTTACTGGTTTTATTGGTTTACTAGTAGAGTGCCTTTCAGGTACTAGAGTTTTGTTGACTTGAACTGAATATTTTATCACTGAAATGACTCTGGGAATAAAAGTAACAGTCAAAAGCCTTGCTGGTATTGACGTATGCATTTGGGTAGGTAAACCATCTGCCCAATTCACCAAAGCATAAATTATAAACTGCAAATTGTTGTAGGAGTCTACTGACCCTTTTTTATCAGTGCATAATAATAATACAGGATAGTGCATTTCATTGTGGCATATTTATATATGTACAAAACATAATTTCTTTATCACTCCTTCCACTTCAAAATCTGCCAATTTCACTTCAATCATGTTCTGCAGGGACTTGGAGAATACATGCTCTGGCCAAGATCCAAGCTTCTCAAGAGACAGGGGAGTGTAAATGAGAAAGGGAGGGGGAAAATGGGGGAGGGAAGGAGAATGACAAAAGAAAAGCCTGTGTCTTTCTTCTTTCTTGGTTTTTAAGCTGTCAGAAGGTAATTCCTCTTCTCTAAAACAATTTGCTATTCATTCATAATTACAACCTAGGACCTGTTTTCTACTAATGCAAATGTCATGAAATTGACTCCCAAATTAAATTCCAAGGGCATTTATTATATCCCATTTTAATTTCTGCTTCTAAGGAAAGGTTTTGGAAAGTAAGACAGCTGTGGGATAAATAAATTGTTTTAAAGACAATTTTGATAGGAAAGCATTCCACCAATCACTCAATCAAAAATCCTGGGTTTCCCACACCTAGAAATAAATACTTGCTTTTTTCTTTAAATGAAAGTAACAATCCTATTAATGCCTCTGATGTTTTCATGTCTATATTTCCTGACTTGCATTACTAATTTAGTTAATGTCCTGGGCAATAGTTGTTAGAAAAAGTTTGAGCAGGAAAGTTGAATCTGAGTTGAAGTCCAGCTGTAAGAAACACAAATTCACAAGCACCTGTCCACAATTGCATATATGTCTACATCCCAGTCACAGAATGTCCTCCCTAAAGGCCTTACATTTTCTCATGCCTCAGTAATTTTTATGTTCCCTCAACTAGAATATCATTCATATCCAGCCTTCCCTCTCTGTAAAATTTGTGTTTGAATGCTAAAATCATTTGCCCACTGCACACTTCATCCACCACCCAAACTGAGCTCTCCTCAGTCACATACTCCAAAGACCCTATTAATTGGTCACTATGCTTCTATATTACAATCCAATATCTGCCTCCCTCCACTGGACTATGTCCTCTTTAAGGTAAAAGTTATGTCATAAGCAAACATCCCAAATTTTAAACATCAAAAATTCAGCACACTTAATAAACACTCAAATTTTTATTGAAGAATTAGCACATTTCATCCACTTGATAAGTATTTCTCCCTCATTGCCCAAACTGAAACTCTGTTTAAAACTTGGTCATTTTCCTGAGTTACTGATCACAATTAATGTTATAACAATCATTCACTTACCCAGGACATATTTTAGATTCCATAGGATCCATCCAGATCCACACCTGAGGTGACTGTGTGACATCTCATTACTGAAGCAATTATAAACTTCATAGTTTCTTATCTGGACTGTAACTATTGTGTCTTAAATAGTCTTCCTAACACTAATTTGACCCTTGTCTCAAATACTAAGATGCTCTAAAATTAATATGTTAAAAAATATATTAACCCACCTACTTAAGACACTACCTTAGAAGTTCATTTCCTGTCACTCCCAGGAGCACACCTATCCCAGTGATATTCAGGATAGCAGCTCCATGACTACTGTATTTTTGTCTCAACAGTGTACCTTTTCCCATGATTTTTCTTCTGCCTCCAATTATTTTCCCCTTCCCCTTTCCATACACATATCACTGTGATGGATATCTATATAATACCTGTGTATCTTGGATTCAGCAATGGGACAACATTAGACCTCTTCAAATTTCAGTACTTCTGTGCTACCATAATATCCTGAATGTACCTTGGTTAAAGTAACACCCACAAAATTAGTCACATGAAATACTTTACCTGTGCCTCTGCTTTCCCAATCTGACTAAACTCTTGATGAGTAGGGGCCATGCTTTACTTAACTTTAAATATTCATATTGCTTGATATATAATACACTCACAGTGTTTGTAGAATAAATGAATTAATGTAGAAACAAATAAATTAGTGCACAAATAACAAATCCATGAATTAACAGGTAAACAATAAAGGTTCCAAAAAGCCTGAACTGGGACTTAAGAAACCCACAGTAGGAACTGTGAGCAGAAGGCAAGTAACACAGACGCTCATGTCATGTCCATACATGGAGCAGCTTCTACTTTGGCCAAGAAATACCTATGATGGAGACTAACAGATAGGAAAATGCAAACAGAATGTAGAAAATTTTAAATTTGGCCAAAACAATCCTGAGTAGGAAGAGTGAAGCAGGAGGTATCACAATACCAGACCTTAAACTATACTACAGAGAAGTAGTAATAAAAAAGGAATGGTATTGGCACCAAAAGAGACATGAAGACCAATGGTACAGAATAGAGTGCACAGAGAAAAACCCACATAAATAGTTACCTCACACTAGACAAAGGTGCCAGAAACATACAATGGAGAAAAACTCAAAAAAAAAAAAGCTCACAAATGATGCTGGGAAAACTGTAAATCCATATGTAGTAAAATGAAAATTAGACCCCTGTGTCTCACCCTGCACAAAACTCAACTCAAAATGGATCAAATGCCTAGGAATTTTACCAGATACCCTGCACCAAATAGAAGAAAAAGTAGGTCAAATTTTCATCATTGAAGGCTTAGGGCTAGACTTGTTAACAAGACCCCCAAAGCTCAAGAAATCAAAGCAAGAATCAATAAATGTGGTAAATACCAACTAAAAACCTTTTTCTCAGCAAAGCAAGCAATAATGTGAAAAGAGTCAATAAAGTGGGAGAAAATCTGTGCCACACTCACTCCAAATAGAGCACTAATCTCCAGAATCTATAAAGAACTCAAACTTTACACTAAAAGTACAAAGAACCACATCAATAAATGGGCCAAGGAACTGGACAGACACTTCATAGAAGAAGATATACAAGCAATTAACAAATTACTTGGTTAATTACATCTCTAGTAATTAGAGAAATGCAAATTAAAAGAACTCTAAGATATCTTATTCTAATTAAAATGGCTATTATTAAGAACACAAGTAATAATAGGTGTTGGCATGGATATGGGGAAAGAGGCACACATTTACATTGCTGGTGGAGTTGCAAATTGGTGCAATGACTCTGGAAAGAAGTACGGAGATTCCTCAGAAAACTTGAAATAGATCCACCTTTCGACCCAGTTATCAAACTCTTCAGTTTATACCCAAAGGACTTAAAATCAGCATACTACAGTGGTGCAGTCACATCAATGTTCATAGCAGCTCAATTCACTATACCTAGATTGTGGAACCAACCTACATGCCCTTCAGTAGATGAGTGGACAAGGAAACTGTGGTATATATACACAATGAAATATTATTCAGCCATAAAGAAGAATAATATTATGGCATTTGTAGATAAATGGATGGAATTGGAGAATATCATGCTAAATGAAATAAGCCATTCTCCCCCAAAAAACAAAGACCAAATGTTTTCCCTGAAAAGTGGATGATGTTACATATTGGGAGTGGGAGGGTTGGGGGTAAGAGAAGAAAGGAAGAACTTTAGATTATGTAGGAGGAAATGAGAGGGGGAGGGGGCGGGGGTCTGAAAGATGTTGGAATGAGAGAGACATCATTACCCTATGTATATGTATGATTACATGAATGGTGTGAATCTACATTGTGTACAACCATAGAGACAAAAAGTTGTACCCCATTTGTGTACAGTGAATCAAAATGCAATCTGTAAAAATAAAAAATAAAAAATAAAAATTGAAAAATTTTAAAAAGGAAAATTTTAACTTTAAATTAAATGTTTCCATTTGATGAGGACACCTTAATGATTATTGGCTTTCAGCATGGTCCCTAGATCCATTTTACATGTATTGGGAATCTAACTCAGACACCCCAGATATATGATATTGAGAAAGTTACTTGAATTCTGTACAGCCTTATCTTGTACATTCATTATATCAGAACAGGAATGATATCTCCATATAGAGTATTTGTTTAAATGAATTAACACTTGTGAAGTTCTTAGAGCAGCATCTAGAATGTAGTACAGTCCCCAAATATTCATTAGCATTGTTACTAAGAAGCATAGTGAAAAGATACAAGAAGCAATTACTGATGAATTGGGTGATATTTTCTGTGAAAAGTAGGAGGAAATTTAGGAATCCTTTACAGTTGAAAGATGAATAATACATACATTCTGAAGAAGCAGCTGGAAAATAAAGAACGATGCCTTACCTCTCTATGGTTTAGTGAGTGACACATTTCTGATACTAAAATCTCATCTTCTCACTTATTGGGTGTGTTGCATTGATGTGACCAAAATACTTGACAAGAACAGTTTAGAGGAGGAAAAGTTCATTTGGGGTTCACAGTTTCAGAGATCTCAGTCCATAATTAGTCAACTCCATTGCTCTGGGCCTGAGATAAGGCAGAACATCATGGCAGAAGGTTATAGTGGAAGAAAACTGCTCAGTTCAGGGAAGACAGGAAGCAGATAAAGAGTATGTGTGAAAGAGGAGTCAGGGGGAGGAGACTTAATCTCCAAAGACACACCTCCAGTGACCTACTTTCTCCAGCCATGCCCTGCTTGCCTACAGTTATCACCCAGATAGTCTATTCAAATTACTAGGTCATCTAATTGATTTTTATGATGATTAGGTTATAGCTTTCATAATCTAATCATTTCACCTCTGAACCTTCCTCCTTTAAAACAGGAACTTTTGGGAGACACCTCCTATCCACATCACAACACAGGGTTGGTTCTTTGTGTGTGTGTGTGTGTGTGTGTGTGTGTGTGTGTGTGCATGCTATAACCCATCATAAAAACACAGTTGCCCTAGGAATAGGAATAGTGAATACAATGTCCTGACCATGAGACCTCTTTCAGACAATTGACTGGGAGAGGGAAGAAAACTGACATTTATTGCACATCTGCTATACTCTAGAAACAAACTATCCCAATAATCCTCATGGAAACCCTGAATAAGACATTATTATGCTTGTTATTAGGATAGGTAGACAATGGATTCAAAGAGATAAAAGGGACATGGCCTAAAACCATACATATAAATAAAGTAAAAACACAGCTTGGTTCTTGGTCCTGGAGTCTCTGAAGTGTTTCACTTTGTGTGTAAAGTGAGTATTACCAGTGATAATTGACATATATTCTTACACCACCCATACAAACCCACATACTTACTCTTCTCTCTGCAGTTCATGTTTTTTTAAAAAGGAAAGAGCTCATATCACAGCAAAATTAATAGGGGTGGTATGGCTAGGGGGCAAGGAGAGGACCAGTGCACCCGGATAGCAACATCTACTTAGCAACTGCTTGAGTTCAAAAGTCATACTCACTCCCCAGTTGTGTTAACTTTAATTACACAACCACACGTTGCATTCAGTAGGGAAATTTCAGGGTAAGAATTAAGGTTTTTAGAATGAAATCTTTGAAGGAGATTAAAACATGTTGTTGTGGGAAACCTTAGTAATAACATTTAATTATTACTCACTTTGTGCCAAACATTGTTAATGCAATTTTCTGAAATTCACCTCACTTCATTCCCATAATAATTGGATCAAAAAAGTATTTTCATTTTCCAGAAAAAGAAGCCAAGGTTTTGAGATTTGGGCAACTTGTCTTACATCATGCAATTAACAAGCAACATCTCTTTGACTCTGAGCCCCAGTTTTGGACCGCAAGTATGTGAGCTCTGAAAATAGTATTAGCACTTAATGGTAATTCATGTTTATTTTTCTGTTTTTGTTAACAAATCCATTTGTAAAAGAACTATTTAATAGGTCTAAAACTAGGTGTCCTGGTGGGCTAAATGAACTAATTAACCTTTAACTAGTCAGCAATTTATTGCAAAATCACTACCAGAATTCAGTTAAAGCACTTTCAGATCAATAAATGATTCCATGTTCCTTATCAAATGCATTGAAATAGGTGGGCAAAGTAATTAGATGTTAATTTTCAAGACCTGCCATGATGCAGACCAGCTAGTTCACCTCCCCAGGTCCTGCCCTATGGACTTGAGTGTGATATTTGTCTCAACAGCCCTGACTCTGACTTCCTGGGTTCCTGTCCTTGGCATAGGAATCTTACACTTCTCACCTGAGTTTCTTTCTGTATTATCTGCTTAATCCTAACATAATAGGATAGTAGGGTGTCCTCATGCTTAACTGCTCCTTCAGTTGCACTAAGTTTATGTTAAGCATCCTGCACTGCATTTAGGATCATAATTCATTTCCCACAGAACACAGAAAGAAAGGTCCTGATTCTTACTTCTGTAGCTCCTCATCACTACAAAATGCCTTATATTATGATTGCTTACTTAAAATAATTTTTTTCCGAAATTAAATATGTGTTAAATAAGTCAGTTTCACCAAGTATCTATTCGATAGTAATTTCTTGGTGATTTGGAAAATAATTGACTCAAAGATACTTTTCATCAGATGGGAAAGCAGAGTTGTTCGAACAGAGAAAAATAAACCTAACTGTGCAGAGAAGGTGCATGTAAGCAAGAAAAGACCAGAGGAAAAAAAACATTGACCATGATGTTCGCCAGGTAAATTTATCAGCAGGGTCCTTCAAGCACAGCAAAGGTGAAAAAAAGAGTAGCTGGAGAAGGAAGAGCAAGCCAGCCATACCCATATCCAGTGTTATAAGCCACAAGCACTGATGAGAAAGAACAAATGGAGATGACACAGATGATGCGTAAGCTGATAATAAAGATCAAGTTTTAAAAAGAAACTTCTAAAATATCTTTACTGGATCAATGAAAATTTATACCTGTTTTATATGTATTTTACACAGGGATGACTGTGACAATGAAAATGAATAAAGCTAAGGTTTGTGTATATGTCGCTCAAAGGACCATATGTTATAGATTTGGTTCCCACCACTGGGAAGTGGTGGGACCTTTAATAGGTGGGGCCTACTGGGAGGTCTTTAGATCATTAGGGACATGCTCTTGATAAGGATTATGGGACAATGGTCTCTTCCTCTTTCTTTGCTTCCCAGTCATGTGGTGAGGGGTTTTATTCCACCACACACTCCTGCCATAATATGCTTCCTCGTCAGAGGCCCAAGGCAAAGGGGGTCAGGCAATCAGACTGGAGCATCCAAACCCAAATGGCCCAGGCTTTTTATAAATTAATTAGTCAGATATTTTGTTATTGTAATAGAAAGTTGGCTAACACACACAGTGACATGTGAAATAATGCTGAAGGAAACTATTAGTTTTTGATTATTTTAAAGAAAGACACTAGGTAAATACCTATTAAATACTTCAACAAAAATGATCAAACCAAGATGTTTTTAAAAGATTTATCCTAAGCTAACAGATTTCTTAAGGAAAGAAAGATCCATTTAATGTGGAATCAAGACCAAATGACTGTTCATTCTTGCTAATCGGGTTGTTGTTACTGGATTTTTAAAATTATGACCTACATATAGTCTTACTTCTAATGCTGCTACATTGGTTTAAGAATAAACACTGACAGCACTAATGCTTCTATAGCACATTAGAATCTACAAAATGCTCTTGCATTCATCAGTTCATATAATCTTCATGGTAACCTTATGAGGATTTTACCTCCAGTTTATGCTTAGGATGCTGAGTCTCAGAGATGCGAATAGATTTGCCTAACTCACCTAATTCTAAGTTTCTTTCACTAAAATAATTTAAAGACTTCTTGTGCTTTGGGAGTCATCTTAAGACAGTCTGGTCCTAAGCTGACATGATGAAGATTTGGACCTACTTTTTCTTCTATTTGGTGCAGGGTCTCTGGTCTAAATCCTAGGTCCTCAGTCCATTTTAAGTTGAGTTTTGTGCAAGGTGAGAGAGTTTAATTTTGCTGCATATGGATTTCCAGTTTTCCCAGCACCATTTATTGAACAGGCTATCTTTTCTCCATTGTATGTTTCTGGCACCTTTGACTAGTATGAGGTAACTGTATTTATGTGGGTTTGTCTCTGTGTACTCTATTCTGTACCATTGGTCTACCTGTCTATTTTGGTGCCAATACCATGCTGTTTTAGTTTCTATTGCTCTGTAGTATAGTTTAATGTCTGGTATTGTGATACCACCTGCTTCACTCTTCTCACTAAGGATTGCTTTAGCTATTCTGGGTCTCTTATTTTTCCAAATGAATTTCATGATTGCTTTCTCTATTCTATGAGAAATTCTATTCTATCATTGAGGTATTAAATGGAATTGGATTGAATTTGTGACTCCCAAAGCACAAGAAATAAAAGCAAAAATCAATAATTAGGATAGATTCAAACTAAAAAGCTTTTTCTCAGCAAAGGAAACAACAGTGTGAACAGATGGCTGACAGTGTGAGAAAATCTTTGTCACACACACTTCAAACAATGCACTAAACTCCATAATCTATAAAGAACTCAAACAACTTTACACCAAGAATACAAATAACCCAATCAACAAATGGGCTAAGAAAATGAGCAGATACTTCACAGAAGAAGATCTACAAGCAATTAACAGATACATGAAAAAAAGTTCATCATCTCTAGTTATAAGAGAAATGCAAATCAAAACTACCCTAATATTTCATCTCACCCCAATTAGAATGGTTACTATCAAGAATACAAGCAACAATGGGTGTTGGCAAGGATGTGGGGAAAAAGGTACACTCATACATTGCTCGTGGGGTTGCAAATTGGTGCAGCCACTCTGGAAAGCAATATGGAGATTCCTTAGAATACCTGGAATGGAACCACCATTTGACCCAATTATCCAACTCCTTGGTCTATACCCAAAGGACTAAAAATCAGCATATTACAGTGACAGCCACATCAATGTTTATAGCAGCTCAATTCACAATAGATAGATTGTGGAATCAAACTACTTTCCCTTCAATAGATGAATGGACAAGGAAACTGGTATATATACAATGGAATATTATTCAGCTATAAATAAGAATAAAATTATGGCATTTTCAGGGAAATGAATGTAGTTGGAGAATATCATGCTAAGTGAAATAAGCCAGTCCCAAAAAACCAAGGGCCAAATGATTTCTCTGACAAGTGGATGATGATACACAATGAGGGGTGTGGGGGGAAGGAAGAATGGAGGAAGGTTGGATTGTATGGAGGAAAATGAGGGGTTGGGGGAAGAAAAGATAATATGAGACAAACATCATTACCCTGTGTACATGTATGATTATGCAAATGGTGTAACTTTACTTCACATACAACCAGAGAAATGAAAGTGGTACCCCATTTGTGTAAAATGAATCAAAAGAAAAAAATAACTTAAACACTTCTTACCTTAGATACCAAATATTCCAATGGTTTACTAACCCACTGAATTAATAATTCCCACTGATTCAAACTATCCCATGAACTTATTTTCATCTAATTTTCCTTAAATATTTCCTTCTTTTCATTTTCCCATGATGAAGGATCATATATCCTCTACTCTAGGGCATTTATGGTCCCATGGGTGCACTATGTTTATTGTTTCATTGTTTCTTTTTTCTTATTCTTCACCCTGCCTAGATTATCCTCTGTCTAATATGTTCTCAAATGATTCATTGGAAAAACCAATATTTGTTTTTTCCACAAATGTTTCTTTATGGTTATCTTCTTTTTATAGTCATTATAATCTGAACCATGATATTAAGTCCTTTATTTTATAATTGCTACAATTTTTTTTCATTTTTTAATGATTACTGTATGTCAGACACTGCCTTGAGTGAATCTGCATATATTTGCTTCATTAATATTGGATAGTTATCTATTCAGTAAGTTATGTTGTTAGTCTCCATTCTGCAAATGAAGAAACTAAAGCTGACTACCTTCTCAATACCACATAGCTAAGAAGTCATGCAACTAGAATCAAAACCCAGTTTGACTGGCTTCTGAGTTCTTTCTCATAAACACCACATTATAGTACTACTCCTAGGAGGATAAACCTTAAGGAGTACGTGGTCACTGATACAGTATATTTCAGGAACTTCCCCTTTAAGAAGAATCTAAGAGACAAGATGGCAAAGTCATTGTAAGCTATACTTGCAGCTCCCTCAAAGGCTCAGAATTAAATCAGCAGAACAGATTCTCAGAAAGGTGGATGAATGATGAAATTCAGTGAAATTCAATATTGGACAGTTGAGAGACTTAGATCCAGAAATTCTGGCCTATGGAAGGGCAAGAAAGACTACATCAGTACTGAGTCTGTTGTGACATTGCCAGGGCACAGAGGAGGGGAGGGGTAATACAAGGGGAAAGAAAAACAGATAAAATGGACAAATTTGGTACAGAAACAGCTGTAGAACACAAAGGCAGTCTTAATTTAGCTGCCCCAGGAGCTGGGTGACAGGCTGGTACTTAAGAAATGTTCTCTGTTTCCTAACTTATAAGTAGAGGGCTGTGAGGTGGAGTCATCTTATAGAGGTCACACCTGAGCTTGCTACTGGATATTGCAGCAATTATTGCCAAGCTGTACCCACTGCATATATCTAGAGGACAGGTGTGGTCCAAGCAAAACACTACTGAGGCATACCTAAAGGTTACATGCAGTGGGATTGAGGTCATAATATAGAAGGGAGTATAGTTCACTTTCCCTTTGAGATCACTAGCTAAAGGTAGGCATGCATTATTACATGTGAGCACTGGGCCTAGAAAGGCCATAGACATGGATGGTAGCATGAATAGGACTGGCTGTGTCCTGCCTACCAGGGTAGTTGGTTGACCTATCCTCTAAGTAGGATTCTCAGAACTGAGGGCAACCAAGATCCAGACACTCAGCAGTCAGCTGGGCCCTGGAGTTTCATCAGTCTAACCTGTGGAGAGTAGACTCCACCTGACACATCCAGAACCCAGTGTCAGTCAATAGAATGTCCTGTTCAGAGCTCAGTATCAGCCAAGCCTTGGAAGTGTATTAATCTGATCTGTCCAGAGTAAACTCTAGTAGCTCCCATTCTACACTACCTTGCTGGTGATCAGGGAAGCTGAGAGCCATTTCAGCCAGCTTTAGACACAATTGGCAGCCTGGCAAGCAATGAAATAAGAGGAAGGGTTAATGAGAGATCCCTTGCTCTCTCTAAATGTTGCATAGCCCAAAAGGACATGGCATGGGTAGTGGATAGTCACTCTTGTCTGCAGTTTTGATCACTTTAGTGGAGATAATTCTTTCATTTCTTATTAAGACATTTTTTGTGTTTGCTAATTGGTTCATACATATATTCACATATATTTATTCTTTTTTATCATTTTTTTGTTTTTATGATTTTTTCTTGGCTATTATTTTCCTTCTAATATTCAAATTCTCTTGTTCTGTTTTTATTTTCTTTAAGAATTATTTTTCTCTAATCACAGCTCTTCCTTTCTACTTTTCTTCTGCTTTTTTTCTTCTCACTTGTTGAACATTCTAATGTTTATTATGCCTTTCTATCCCCATTATCTTCTCTTTAAAACAACTGGATTTTTCTGCCTCCACCATTCCAATTGTGATTGTGAGTGTTGAGGTTGTTTTAGTTGGTACCTGGCTTTTACTTTATTGCTGTATCTGGTTCACTGCTATTTATTGTTATTGTTATTGTTCATTTCTCACTTTCTGCAAGATAGAGGGGATTGAGCACAGCACTTGAATTTGTAGGGTAGTTGCTCTTACTCCTCCTAAGGCTCATAATTTACTAGCAACTGACTCCAAAGATATCAAAGTGGATGAAGTATCATACAAAATTATTCAAATTAAAGATTACAAAAAATAGCAATGAATTCCAAGAGAACATAGAAATATGAGTTAATGCTTTAAGGAAGAAAATAAAGGATATGAATGAAAAATTCAATCAGGAAATAGATACTTTGAAAATCAACTAAATAGAAGTATTAGAAATTAAAAGTTAAAGTCAAATAAAAAAATCAGTGGACAGCCTATAAAGTACACTAGATCAAACAGAAGGCAGAATTTCAAGGCTTGAAGATGATTGTGAATGAAATAGTAACAAAGGAAAAAAGAAACAAAATATATAAGGCCTATGGGACAACATTAAAATAACTAACTTAATACTTGCAGGTCTTGAGGAAAGACTAGAAATATAGGCTAATGAAACAGAAAACCTATTTAACACAATTTCCAAAATCTTAGGAATAAAGTGGACACCCAAGCAGTAGAGTCATTTAGAATCCCAAATAAACTAGAAAAGAAACTCCCTATGATATAGTGTAGTAAAGAAAGAATAGTAAAAACATCAGAGAGAAATACATGTCCTTTATAAAGGAAAATCCAACAGAATAATATCAGATTTCCCAAAAGAAACTCTGAAGGCCAGGAGGGCATGGAATGATATATTTCATGCCCTGAAAGATAAAACTGCAACTTAGATTGCTATATCCAGCAAAGGTATTTTCAGAATTGTAAGAGAAATAAAGACCTTCCAAGATAAGCATAAATTAAAGGAATCCATGACCATTAAGCCAGTATCGCAAAAGATACTTAAAGAAATTCCATAACTAGAAGAGAAAAACAAGCAACCACAAGGCCACAAAAAATAGTAAATCTCAATAAGAGAGTAGCTTTTCAAAGGAGAAATAGTAAAGAATCAAACTAATAAACAACAACATGACAAAGTAATAGTTCAATAATGACCTTGAATACAAATCACCTTAATTAAAAAAACATACTGATGGAGTGGATATAAAATCAATAATCAACTTTTGTTGCCTACAAGAAACACATCCCACCAGCAAATCATACATGAACATAAAGTAAGGAAAATTATATTCTAGGCAAATGAAGTACAAAAATAAGCAGAAATATCTATATTTATATCTGACTAAGAGAACCTAAAGCAAAATTAGAAAAGATGGTTGCTACATATTAGTAAGGAAAAAATCCACAAAGAAGATATGGCAATTATAAATATATATGCACTGAATATCAATGCACTGAATTCCACAAAACAAACACTACTTACCATAAAGGAACAGGTAAGCCTCACTACAATAATAGCAGGTGATTTCAATACTCCACTCTCACAAATAGGTCAAACAAAAAAATCAACATAAAAACATAAAATTAACATAAAATCAGATTTAAAGTACAACATAGATGAAATGAACTTAACAGACCTATACAGAAAATTCCATCCAACAATAGCAGTATACACATTTTCATAACTCATGAACTTTCTCCAAAATAGATCACAAAGCAACATATCGATCTCATAAGATTATTGTGGAAAGAAACTAAAAATCAACAAGAGAAACTACAGAAACTATATGAATATGTGGAAATTGAGTAATACATTTTCAAATGATCAGTAGGTCTTTGAAGATGTGGGGAAGACCCAATGTTTTTTATGAACACAGATACAAATATCCTCAATAAAATACTTGCAAACTGAAATTCAGCAACACAGTAAAAAGATTACACCACAATCTACTTGGTTTCATTCCAGGAGTTCAAAGATGGTTCACATAAACAATACACCACATAAACAGAACCAAAGATAAAAATCATGTGATCATCTCAAAAGATGGAGAAAAAAGAAAAAAAAAAACTTTGACAAAATTCAACATCTCTTCATAATAAAAGTCCTTTAAAAATGAGGTAAATAAACATCTTTTCATAACATGATACAGTCTACATATTTAAAACCCATAGCTAACATCATACTATGGGGGAAAATAAAAGTATTTCCTTTAAAAGAAGGACTTTAATAAGGATGTCAACTGTTACCACTCCTATTTGATATAGTACTTGAAATTTTAGCCAAAGCAATTAGGTAACAGAAATAAATCAAAGGCACAAAAATAGCAAAGAAAAAGAAGAAGTCAAATTATCCCTATTTCCAGATGATGTGATTCTATACTTAGAAGACCTTAAGGCACAGACAGAAGACTTTTAGATTTGACAAAGTTGGCAAAATATCAGGATATAAAATCAACATACAAATATCATTAATTTTTATGTACCAATAATGATTCCACTAAGAAATAAATCGGGAAAGCAATTTAATTCACAATTAGGTCAAAGAAAACCTTAGGAATAAGCTTAACCAAGAAGGTGAAAGACCTCTACAGTGAAAATTAGAAAAACACCAGAATATGGGAATATCTTCCATCCTCATGGATCACAAGAACTAATATTCTTTAATATTCATATTACTAAAAGCATTCTACAGATTCAGTGCACTCCACATCAAAATACCATTGACATTCCTCACAGAATTAGAAAAGGCAATCCTCACATTCATATGAAGGAAAAAAAAAAAGACTCCAAATAGCAAAAAATTCTGAACAAAAATAGAAATGCAGGAGATTTTATAAAAATTGATCTCAAAATATTCTTGCGAGCCATTGTAATGAAAACCAGTCATGGTAATAATATAAAAATGGACAGTTGACCAATGGAATGGAATTGAGGACACCGAGACAAACCCCCAGAATTATAGCCAAGTTATTCTTGATAAAGTGTCAAAAACATAAATTGGAAATAAGACAGACTCTTTAACAAATGATGCTGGGAAGACTGGATACCATATCTAAAATATTAAAAATAGATTCCTATTTCTCACCCAGTACAAAAGAAATCTCAAAATGGATTAAAGATTTAAACATAAGACTCAAAATTTTGAAACTGCTAAAAGAAAACATAGGTGAAAATCTTTAAGACTTACATAGCACAGGCAATGGCTTCCTGAATAGACCTCTCATAGCTCAAGAAAGAATAAGAGTCAATAAATGAAACTTATCCAGTTAAAAAGCTTCTTCAGGGCAAAGAAAACAACATTGTGAAGAGACAGCCTACAGAACAGGAGAAAAAACCTTTGCTAGCTCCTACTCTTCTGACAGAGGATGAATATTCATAATATATAAAGATATAAAGAACTCAACACACACACACACACACACACACACACACACACACACAAGCAACCTAACCCAATCATGGAGTGGCAAAGCAACTGTACAAATAATACTCAAATAGCCAACAATTCAATAATTATAGGAAAAATTTAAAGAACTCTAATCATAAGGGAAATGCAAATCAAAACTACACTGATATTTTACCTAACTTCAATCAGAATAGCAATCATCAAGAAAATAAAAAGCAATAAATGCTGATGAGGAAGTATGGGAAAAAGGAACTCTTATACACTGTTGGTAGAAATGGAAATTAGTACAGCCACTATAGAAATCAGTACAAGATTCCTCAGAAGGCTAAAAATAACTACCATATGATCAAGTTGTACCACTCCTGGGGATATTCATTTAATAAGAAATTAAAGTCAGAATAGAGATGCCAGCATATTCATGTTTAAACATGGCACAACTCACAATAGCCAAGTTATGGGATCAGCCTAGATGCCTATCAACGGAAGAATAAACAAGAATATGGTACATATACAAAGTATAGTATAATTCAGACATTCATAAAAAGTGAAATCATGTAATTTTTAGGAAAATGGATGAAACTAGAGAAAGCAATGTTAAGCAAAATGAGCCAGGCTCAGAAAGGTGAATATCACATTTTCCCTTATATGTAGAATCTAGGCTGTGTGTGTGTTGTGGGTGGGGGCACGGGGTTGATATGAAAGTAACAGAGAATATTAGAGAAAGGAAGGAGTGGAGAAGAGGCAATAAGAAGGTGCTAGGGTGATGCAATCAATGTATTTTATTACATGCAGAAATAAACCACAGTGAAACCCATTAGTCTTTAATTAATATGCAAAAAAGAAAAAGAATCTATAGTAGTTTCTCATATTTGATTTTTATTCCTTTCATTTAAAGTTCTGGTCCTTGTTGAAATGCAAGTCTCACTATGGAGCCCTTGTGTTTTAAGGCTTATAAAATTTATACCTTGGTATAAGTGGCAAGACTAGAAGTGAGAACAGAGAGAACATAAAGGAAAAATAGGTAGAGGCCACCATTAAAAATATATTGGGGTTTTTCAAGATGGGGACTGGAGGGCGGCTGCATTTCATGTTGCTCCAGGACGCAGGATTCAAAAGAGAAGATAGTGAGAGAATTGGGACCAACTCAAAGCCGCCGGGTGAGTCTCTCCCCGTTGGGGAGGTGTCCCCAGATGGGGCGGTAGCACCGAACGCAGGGAACATTGAAGAAATAGAGTTGCTTGGCAAGACCCCCCCCCCTGCTGGAGCAGTAAACACGAACCACTGGGATCATCGTAGAGGAGCGGCTCAGCACAGCACTTGGGCTCAGAGCAACCACTTGGGCTCCGGGTGGCTGCCTGAGGAGGAGGAGTGGCAAGCTGTTTGGAACTCAGAGTGACCACTTCTGAACACCAGGGGGTTGCCCAAGAGGAAGGAAAGCCGGCGGGAGCGCTTGGTCTAGGAGGACTGCATCGAGATACAGGTGGTAGCCAGAGGAGGAACTGCGTGGCGAGCTGTCTAGACTCAGAGCGACCGCTTCTGAAAAGGGGGGTTTGCCCGGAGGAAGAGGAGAAGCGTGGCGGGTCGCTTGGTCTAGGAGTGACTGCATCAGAGCCACAGGCGGTTTGCAGAGGAGGAGGCGAGTGGTGAGTTGTTTGGACTCAAAGTGACCACTCCTGAACATGGTGGCCTACCTGGAGGAGGAGCCAGTGGGTCGCTTGGTCTCCCAGAACCACTCCTGAACACCCGGGGGGCTACCCCGGAGGAGGAGGAACAGGGTGGGTCACTTGGACTCAGAGTGACTGCCTAGGGCTGGTGGTTGGCGGGAGGGGGGAGATGCAAAGGAGTTGCTTGGACTCCTAGTGACTGCATCAGAACACCGGGTGGCTGTCCAGAGGGAGAGGGTGTGGCAGGTCTCTGGGTCTCAGAGCTATTGTATGGGGCTCCAGGTGGTGACTCAGAGGAGGGGCTGCATAGCCAGGCGATTGGGTGCAGAGCAGGATCCCAGGACCAGCTTCTTGGTGGAAGAACTGCACAGAGAACACACCTAGGGGCGGAGCGAAGTTTCCAGGACTGCGGGCAGATTTTCTGAGGAGTGGTAGCCTAAGGAGACTCGTCTGCAAAGGGTGAGGCTCCAGGCCCAAGAGGTAGGTCCGGATCCCTGGGAACATGCAGAGGAACACAGCCCAGCCAGGCGGTGGTTGTAGATTGAGGGGAACCTCTAGGAGGGGAACTGAACAGCGAGACCTCCCACAGGGTGAGTCTTCCCTTACGGGTGAGGTTTTCCCACAAGGATGGTAAAACCAGAGACACAGTCTCAAACAGGACCTTGCCTCAGCCTGCAGCCTAGATCCCTTTGGATGACCATTGGTCAACAAAGTGGAGGCACCTCTGCCCACTATCAGGGAATATACCCACCTGAGGGTCACCAACCCTAGAAGGCAGCTTTTGTGGAGCACCACATTATCAGCTTCCTCCAAGACTGCAGAGTACTGAAGGATAAGGGGATATACTAGCAATCTTCAGGGACATTATAAGTCAATAGAGGAAATCTGCATATCTTAATGACCCACTGATTCCTGAACAATATGAGAAAACAAGGGAAGAAAAATGCCCCAAACAATCTAGATGTTACATCAAAAATCCAATGACAGC